>NC_133776.1:102326615-102499231 GCF_003597395.2 Chelonoidis abingdonii
AACAGGTTAAAAGTACTTCACAATCATAAAGCCATTGTCAAGATGATATTCTGTGCAGAGGATTGTAAGACAGCCCCTTTTACTGATCTGAGGCCTGAATGCCATAGGAATATCCCACTCGAGCATCGAGGTGTGTGAAGAGGTCACTCTAACTGAAAAGACAGAGGTCATGGCTGTGCTGCAACTTCACTTGCAGGTATTACCAAGCAGGCCAGGCTCGGCTCACAAAAGTTGCCAAAGATGAACACTGTGGGATCACAACCTGCATCCAGCAAAGCATACCACAGAACTGATACAATGCAGCAGCAAGTTCATAAGGAGATGGCTAGCCTGCTGGACAGGGAATAATTAAAGCGTCAAACAGTTCCTGGGATGAGGAGGTTGTTTTGCTCATGTTTCCAGGGACCTCCTCCCGAGTTTGGGTCAGAATGGGAGAAAGCATGAAGGGGCTTGTTTGAAGATATAACAAGGGAGTGATGGAGGGGCCAGATAACTGCAAACATTCTGTGGCCTTAGACCAGGGGTGGGCAAAGTGTCTGCAGGCACCACCCCTGAAGCTCCCAATGGCTGTGTTCCCAGCCAATGGGAACTGCAGGGGCAGTGCTTGTGGCATAGGCAGTGTGTGTGGAGCCTCCTGGCTTTCCCTAGGCATAGAAGCCGGATTGGGAATGTGCTGCTGTTTCTGGAAGCCACACAGAAACATGGCACTAGCGTTTTTGTTGATCTTATCTGGACTTTCTGCAATTTGTCCACATCTTTCCTGAAAAGCAGTGCCCAGAACTGGACACAATACTCCAGTTGAGGCCTAATTAGTGTGGAGTAGGGCAGAAGAATTACTACTTGTGTCTTGCTTACAGAAGACTCCTTCTCTTACATCCATGTTACAATTGACAAACAGAGGGAAAGGGAGACTATACCCAGATTTTGTAAAGGTATTTAAGCCACATAAATCCCATTATTTCAATGAGAATTAGGAACTGAAATCCCTTTAAAAAATCTGGCCCTACGAGATTTGCTCAAGGTCACATAGGAAGTCTGCAGTGGAGGCGGAATTTAAACTCAGACCTTTCAAGTCTTAGGCGAGTGCGATAACCTCTAGACCACACTTCCTTTCTCCTGTGTCTCTCTAATGTGTTTCTGTCTGTCTANGGGATGCCAATAGGCTAACATACCTGTTGCTCAGTACTTTACTGTAGCCATCTGGCCTTGCCCCATCACACTACATAAGAGAGATTTTAAGTGATTATAAGGGATAGCAACCCGATCAAAGCAGATTCCCTAGCAAATAAACAAAAATGCAATCTGAGCTTGAGATCCGATCTCTTTAGTAGATGAGTAGCAAATTCTTACCATAAATGATTAGGATCCTACCAAATTCACGGTCCCTTTTGGTTGATTTCATGCTCATAGGATTTTTAAAAAATCATAAATTTCATGATTTTCAGCTATTTAAATCTGAAACTTCATAGTGTTGTAATTGTAGGGATCCTGACCCGAAAAGGAGTTTTGAGGGAGTAGCAAGGTTATCGTTGCGGGGGGGTTGTGGTACTGCTACCCTTACTTCTGCGCTGCTGCTGGTGGTGGCGCTGCCTTCAGAGCTCAGCAGCTGAAGAGCAGTGACTGCTGGCAGGAAGCCCATCTCTGAAGGCAGAGCCGCCACCAGCAGCAGTGCAGAAGTAAGGATGGCCTGGTATGGTATTGCCACCCTTACTTCTGTGTTGCTGCCTGCAGAGCTGGGCCCTCAGTCAGCAACCACCACTCTCCGGCCACCCAGCTCTGAAGGCAGCAGTGCAGAAGCAAGGGTGCCATAGTATAGTATTGTCAGGCTTAAACCTGTGCTGCTGCTGGTGGGGCGCCGCCTTCAGAGCAGGGCACCTGGCCGCCACTCTCCAGCCGCCCAGCTCTGAAGACAGCGCAGAAGTATGGCTGGCAATACCACAACCCCCTCCCAAAAATAGCCTTGCGACTCCCCCCCCCCCGCCGGTCCCTCTTGGGTCAGGGCCCCCAGTTTGAGAAATGCTGGTCTCTCCGGGGTAAAAGAACACACAAGACCAGATTTCACTGTGGAGACCAGATTTCATGGTCTGTGATGTGTTTTTCATGGCCATGAATTTGGTAGGGGCCTATAAATGATTATTTAAGACAGTTGTAGGGATTCTTAAGGGGACAGCTGCCCTTGCTTGCAACTTAAAAAACCCGGGTATTCCTCTCACAGGCTTAGAAACCCCTCTAGCCTGGGTCGAGCACTTCACCCCACTTCTGAACTTGTTCCTCAGGTGTTTCCAAGAGTCTCCTTTGGACGTGGAGTCTGTGAAGAACCATGATGACGTCACTCTCCTGCCTTAAATAGCTTTTGCATATGGCAGGAACCCTTTCTCGCCAACCTTAGTTCCCACATCAGTCAGTGGAAAAACACTGGTATTCCAAGATGGAGAGTCCAGTACCAGGTGATCTAGTCACATGCCCCTGTAGTGTCATAGCAGCCATAACTTGGATGCTGTTTGTAGCATTCTCAGTGGGAGATAAACTTCTTCTAAGGCCTATTGTTTTCTCTAATGGCCCTTCCAAGCCAGCCATCTAGACTGATTGTATTCTGCCTAGTGGGCATTCCCCAGGTGTAATCATATTTATAATACAGATATAGTCTGTATTTATTCCTAACTTCAGATACAAAAATGATACAGGCATACAGATAGGTTATAATTTACTCAATATGATTATCCTTTCTAATGATGTCCTACATGACCCATCTTGTATAAAATACATCATCGTTATGCCAGAATCATATTGTCATAATATCCCTGTGAACAATAAGGGGAGCAGTGTCACAGAGTGTTCAAGAGCTACTGTGTTGAATGCAAACAAAGGAGCATCTCAGCCCACAGTGCACCAAGTCGAAATGGATTTCCTAAAAAAAAAATGGTGTATAGAGGCCTGATTTGATGATGATTGAAGGTTTAAGAACATCTGTGCTATTGCTGCCCGGCATGTAGAGTAACCATCTTTCAGTTAGGAAGAATATGAATATATGAAAAAATAAACAGTAGAAAATAGTTAAGGGCCATATTCTCTGTTGACTTAACTCCATTGGAATCCAGGAGAAAGAGCAGAAAGTTCATCTTGGCATCTGTTTTGACCAGTGGTACCTCAGAAATGTTCTCAGCTCCCAGGACTCAAAGTAGTTCCCATAAGGAATCATGGGAGTTTGACTTCTTCTCTCACAATCCCTCTGAATCTCACAGCAGCTTTGTGAAATCTCCCAGGAGCCACTGCTTCTGGGGTCTCAACCAGGAACTGCAGGGTAGGCATAGAGAGTGCAGTACATAGTGTGGAGACAACAAGCTTAAATCCCAACAGCCTGGCTGGAATAGGTTCAGTTTGTTTTGCTAAAAAAGAGGCTCTAGGAGTTATTTGGGGGGAGGTCTGTGGCTTGTGTTGTAGAGGAGGGCTGAGTAGATGACCACAGGTCCTTTCTGGCCTTGGAATCGATGAATCCTCTAGTGCAAACACAGCTTCTAGGGCAGAGAATGGGAAGAAGCATGTGATAAATGCTTCCCCATAGAGAGAGAGAGAAAGTCTCAGCTTTGTCTCCCTCCAATTATTTGTAAGATGTCTGAGTTTATCAATTGCCTGCCCGAGCCGTATATTACCTAGTGCGAGAGCATAATTTGTTTTTAATGTATGTTTTAACAGCATGATTTGTTTCATGTTTGCAATTAATTTCAAAGTAGGAACAAGCACTGATGCTCAGTGTGCCAGAAATTCAGCAGGAAGACGTTATAGAGCCCTTCGACTGGAAAATTTCCACTAAAACTAAAATATGACACTAACGGAGAAAAAGAGAGCATGTGTGTCATTGGTACTGGAAAGCTGCATCGGGTGGAATGTGCAGCAACTAAAATTTGCACTGGAATTCTAATGGAATGAGTTCTTTGGGTGTAATTAAAACATTAAGGAGTGAACTTTCATGGATATCCGTTATTCCAAGCTTTTGGACTCCTGTAAGCAAGAAGCAAACATTCAGCAGGTCAGCTGGAGTACAGTATTTTGTATGTTCTTTGGCTAAACATTAAAGGGGTATTGTCAAGTGGCTATAACTAATTGCCTAGGCTCAAAATTAAATTGAATCAATTTTGAGCGCTTAGGTTCAGAATTAAAGTGGTTTTCACCTGGTAGGAAATATCTTTCCAATTCTAAACATCTCTAAAATCATTTAAAATTAAAAATGTCTTTTAAAATGGTTCCCTTTCCTGGGTACTATGAAAATGATCAGCATTCTGATTAGCTTATATTTCTCTGCAGCACTGGAATTCCCGTAGGAGGGTAGCTGAATTACGGGATTTTATCTGTCTGTGGTTATGCATGTTAAAAAGTTAGCATTTACACTAGATCTTCCAGACTGACAACACACAGCCAACAAAAGAAGCACTTTTATTCACACAATTTCCCATATATTTTTCAGACAATGTCTTGTTACAGCATCTAATTACAAAACTTAACATTTACACATTACCACTCACGCCTGTATGGAAACAAGAAGGGTTGGTGTAGCGCGGTGGTCACCCACTTCTACTCGGAAGGGCTTAAAACAGCCCTTCAAGAGGTCTGTGGCAGGGGAAAAGCTGGGCTGATTGGGGGAAAACAGCCTCAGCTGTGGCCATGCCCCAAACAGACCCAGCTGGCACTATAAAGGCCAGGAAAGCCAGGAGCAAAGACTATCTCTCTGCCTTTAGAGGGAGAAGGGCCTGGTTGCTAGGGAGTGTACCTGGGTACCTAAGGTGGCGCAGGGCTGGGGGAAGGCAAGAGAAGCTGGGGAGCTCTGGCCTGGAAACCCCCCAGGCTGCAGGCCTAGGGTAAGGCCAACTGGGTACTGGGATTACAAAGGGGCAGCCTACGGGTAGGCCAAGGCAGCAGGTCCAAACCCCCTTTGCCTGTAATGAGTGGCTGATACACGGCAGTCTGCCCTAGTGAATGGGGGCTAAGTGATGATTGGCAGTAGCCAAGGCTGAGTAGAAGTGGGGATAGTGGGTGGGGGTTCCCCTGGGTGGGGAGACCGAGTGTGGGGGTACTGCCAGGGGGACAGCAACCTGGAGAAAGGGGCACCGGGTCCTGGGAGGGACGTGGGGGCCAGCGGTAAGGCAGATCACCAGCCTGCAGGGGGCGCTCCAGGATGCTGGAAGCTAATTCCCATGGATGACCAGCAGGAGGTGCCGCAGGGGTGAGTCCGCATCGCTGCACTTGGGCATAGGACAGTATATTCAAGCGTTGTCAGTGCACTTGCTGAATGATAATATGCTGCTAAACCGCTGAATGGTCATACTCAAATTCATAGGTAAAAGTCTGCCCCTCTGAAGTCAATGGAGATTTTGCCGTTGGTTTCAGTGGGACCACGATTTCACTCCTTTTGTTTCGGGTCAAAATTTAGTTATGTAGTTAAGTGTTAAAACACACCTTGTGTTGCAAACTCTTCTGCTGGACTTTTGGCTGGTAAATTGCTTATTTCTACTGTAAGCAACTCAAGGGAGGGGCCTGTCTTAAATTCATTAAGTGCTGAGCTAAATCTGTGTGCACTGTAATCTGTGTTTTGGGTTGGGAACCATGTTGCTACAGTTTTGGCTAGAGATGGGGGAGTTCATATCCAGAACTCAGTTCACCGATACTCAGCTTCATCTTAACAAACATTTGTGTGGGGGCCGGGGGGGATACACACATTTTCTTTTTCTCCAGTCATGCTGGACGCTAGTTTTTGTATAGCAGCTGGTCAAAATGTATCAATAAAAAGTAAAGATAATAATCTAAATGGAACCTGAATGCACTGACAAGAGGCAGTACTGGGTTTGCTTTACCCACCATTAAAATCCAGCTCACTTGGGGATAACAGCCTTCAGGTAGATTGAGAGTGCACCACGAAGCTACTCAGCATTTGACAAATAGCTGGGAATGAAGAAAGAATAGGCTTTGCAACTGAAAGTTCAAGGACATCTTGGTCCCCGGTCCAGCAAACAACTTAAGCACGTCCAGACATTCAAGCACCCAAGTAGATCCATTGAATAAAGCTAGCGCTGGGAAGCTACTAATTTTAATTTATGCAATGACTTTGTCCAAGTTGTCAGATTCTGGGCTTCTCTGCATGGGGCATTATTCTAGAGTAGCTATTTCTGATGACCTATTCTTATTTAACTTCAGGTGGGGACACTCTTATTCCAGAATTAGAATGCCTTGTTTTGAAGTCCCATCCTCCCTTATTCCAGATAAATTTTCACATGTAAGCAACCCCTAGAATGCACACAGTAGTGGCCAAAGGATTTGGAGAGTTGATTAACTATCTGTTGATAAATTGACACCCTGCTTTATTACTCTATATGTAGGGAGCTTTAATCTGTAGATTTACTCAATAGACTGTAACAGCTTCATATAATGGACCATAATGGCTTCAAGCAGCTATGGCCCAATGTGACAGAGGCAGTTGGTCGGTTTTTTCCTTCTAAATATAGAGTAACTTGATAGGTCTGTTGTGTCAATAATAGCAGGATTAAAGGGCCCTAATCGTGTGCACAGTGACATAGGGTGTCTGCCAGGGCCAGGTGTTACAAGCAATTGCCTTTTAAAAAGCTGCTGTGGTGAAGGGGTGTGGGACTAAGAACGCAGGGATTCAGGGTGAGGCAGCTGCTTTCGCTTTATCTTAGCGCAACTTTGCAAATTGAGGGATTGTTGCATGGTTGGGGACTTGACCAAGCCACCAATATCTGCAGGCTTGTCAGCCACTCACAGCTGGAGAAGCCAGCTGCTGAGCAAGCGGATTGTTTCTGGAGACCTGTGAGCCTGGTGGTGTGGCTTCTGGTCCTCCTCATGGAAGGGGGAGAGTCATGCCCTTCAAGAGTGCATTGTTATTGCACGACTGCTCCCAAGCAGACTCCCTGGGTGTTGTTAGTCTGGGGTTGGTGGACGAGAGAATTGGCAGCATGATGGGACTCTGAGCCAGGCACAGCTCTGGAATGGATGTCCCTCGGGCCAGCTATGGCTCCTTGAAAAGTCAACCCTAGCTGACAAAAGTAGACAGCTACAGAAAAGCCGTATCCTTCATTCTGACTTGTGGGGAACATGCTGGTTAGTGTGTCCCCTCGCATCACTCCAGATCCTTATTATGATATATATAGCAACAGAAAATTGCTAGATGGCAGCAGGGTAAGGTGGTGTGCTCTAGTGGTGTTATAAACAGATTGTTAAGGGTTAATGTCTCCTCTACCTGTAAAGGGTTACAAGCAGGGACCAATCAGGAGACAAGATACTTTTACATTTGGGTGGAGGGAAGCTTTTGTGTGAGTTCTTTGTCTGTTGTGTGTTCTTCTCTCGGGGGGTCTGAGAGGGACCAGACATCACTACAGGCTCTCCAAGTTTCTGTTCAAATAGTGAGTAAAAACAGGCGGTTAGGGTTTTTGATTGTTTTACTCTATTTGCAATTGTGGATCTGGCTGGTTAACTTTTATATGTGTAGTTACTGGGAATATTTTGATTTGTATTGGTACTGGGGGGAAAGTTTCTTTCTGGTGTCTGTAAGCTATAGGACCCTGTAATATTTACATCTTGAAGTGACAGAGATAATTCTTTACTTTTCCTTTCTTTTATTAAAAGATTTCTTCTTAGAGAACCTGATTGATTTTTTTCTTGTTTCCCTTGTTTTATCCCAGGGGATTGGGATAACTCACCAGGACTGGTGGGGGAGACGGGAGGGGGGAGAGGTAGAATTTCTCTCTGTTTTCCTTGAATCTGTTTGCCTCTTTGTGGAAGGGAAGGGACATGCTTCTCTGTATTGTGATTTAAAGAGTTTGGATCAGTAGTCTCTCAGGATAGCCCAGGGAGGGAAAGTCTGGGAGGGGGAAAGAAGGGGGAATGGTTTATTTCTCCTTGTTTTAAGGACCCAAGGGATTTGGGTTCTTGGGGTCCCCAGGGAAGGTTGGGGAGGTCAGAGTGCCCCAAAACACTATATTTTTGGATGGTGGCAGTGCTATCAGATCTAAGCTGGTAATTAAGCTTAGAGGATTTATGCTAGTATCTCATTTTCTGAACTCTAAGGTTCAGATCTAGAAGGAATGCTATGACAAATGGATAGAGCACTGAATGTGGATTCAGGAATTTTGGGTTCTGTTCCTGATGCTGCCACTGACCTAAGGTCCATCGGTCACTTCATTCTAAGTGACTCTGACTCCAGTCCCACCCTCTTGCATACTTTGATTGTAAGCAATTTGGGCCAGGGATTGTGTCTGACTGTGTATATGTGCAGCACCTGGCACAATAATATTCTGATCTCAGTTGTGGCCTGTAGGTGTTGCTGTTATACAAACAAAAAATAAAATACTTCCATGCCAAGGGGGCAGGCTTGGGTGGCTGCATGATAACTCAACCAAGCTGTGATGGGTTACCCCCAGAGTGCCACTTGGAACTGGGATACCACTGAGTCTGCCTGTCCCACCAGTCTGGTTTCCCTTTACTCTATGCTGCTGTGACAGGCTCTCAAGCACCCTTCCAGTGCACACACAAATAGAGACACACCCAGCTGCAGCTATCTTCACACAGATGCTGAGATCAGCTCTGCATGGGAGAGCTCAGCTAGCGGATTGCCCAGCATTCAAGTGCACTCCCCCTCTGGAGCATAAACCCTAAATTGTATTGTCTTGCGCTGCACAGAGAACTGCACAGCGTGAGCTCATTGACATTCGCCCTCTCCCTCAATGTGGAGAGAGAGATGCACAGCTTCCCGCCCCCCCCCCCCCAGCTATGAATTACACAAACTGGGTTTAAAACAAAAACAAGTTTGTTAAGTACAAGAGGTTGATTTTAAGTGATATAAGGGATAGCTAACAGATCAAAGCAGATTACCTTAGTAAATAAACAAAAACCGCAAACTGATCTTAACACACTAGATAAATAGGATAAAAATTAGCAAATTCTTTCCCTGAGTAATAAACAGGCTGGCAGATTCTTAAGGCACAAGATGCCTTGGATTTCCCAGGTTTTCATACACAGGCTAAAGATCCTTCTTTGTTCAGTCTTCGTTCCTCAGGTGTTTCCACGCATGTTTTAGGGAGTGAGAGGTCTCCCCATAATGTCATTTCCCCCTTTTATATCTTCTCACCACGTGCTGGAAAGCTCTTTTGCAATGACCTGGGTCAAACAGTTCCCATTGCGTAGTGCTATCTCTGAGAGGTTTCTATTGTACCCAGTTCCTGGTAATCGTTGTGCTTGTGTTGCATTTCCTCAATAAGCCATTAACATTGTTTGTCCTTTTTACTGTCATACCTTAAATGCTGCTTGTGGGTGTTTTCAACCTCAGGACATGTTTCAGCAACACATACATAGCGAAACTTCTTAACTTCACATACGACGATAGCACAGACAATCCAACATGATATTATTGTCTAGCAGATCAAGACTTTTAGAATGACACCTCACAAGGCATACCTTGTATAAGGCATATCCTAATTAAATGACAGTGGTGAATATTGGGTTGTCAGAGAGTCACACAAGCATTTTGTGGCCACTGCACACAGTGTGGTACTCTTGGGAACAAGACGCAGTCTCAACAGATGTTTTGTTCTGGAGGCCAATGGAGCATCTATGGACCAGTTGAGGTCCCTTTCTGTGAGGCTTGTTGTTGTTTAAGGCCCCCATCACTTGAATATCCCAGCAACAGTGAGCTGAGGACGGCATGCCAGTAATGCTCCCAATTACTTCTCTTGCTTTTACCTATGTAACTCAAAGCCTTCCATGTTTGTTTTGACATAGCTTCTGATACTGAAGGTTATCAAGTGTCTCAAACTCTCCGCTGATGTAGGATGTTAATGTGTCGCAGGCTTCCCTGCTAGTTGGTCTCTTGGTTGCAGGGAATCAAGGCTAAGGGGTGTTTCAGGCAGAGGAGAGGCCGGAATAGAGAAAATGCTGCTGGCTAAGAACGTGAGAGTGAAAGAAAGTCCAATCAATGCCCTTTCCCATCTAGTCAACACATTCAGTCACTGCCCAGGGGTGATCAGAGCCCCTTGGCTCAGAGAGTTGTACATCCATTCAGTGGCAGAGGCCTAGGTTTTCGTCTCCTACAAAGGTGATCTTCCAGCAGAATTCTTTCCCTCTAACGTTTAAACACTCTCAGTTTCCAGTTGATCTGATGTGTCTAATGTGAGTTATGTAAATTTTCCCCATGAATGATAGGATTTTGACAGTCTGATTTACCTTCCAGGCATACTCAAACCAGCTCATTTTCTCTTCCCTGGACATTTTCAGTGTTTGGGTGGCATTTGATTATTATTGGCTGACATATTTGAGATCCGGGGTTGAGCGTAAAGGTATTTTAAATTTAGTAGGTTTAAGATGTCATTATTTCCATGCTGATGAATTTATACTTGTAACCAGAGAAACTTACAGCATTTAATGAACTTATTTAGATATCATGGTGCAAGCTTTAAGCCCAATCTTGAGTATGAAATTAAATCATGTTGGATAAAAACTAACACCCAGAAGCAAAAACTGAACTGGAAAAAAGAATGAATTTCCAAAGACTGCATAAATACAGATATAAGGCACCTAGGGGACATATTTACTAAGAGTTTTTGCACTGTTTTCAATGGAGCTTGTAATAGCATAAAAGTGTTAAATCTGATTTACTAGAAAAGATTTGTGCAGTGCTCCATCACCTGGCTTCCCAGCTTGGCAAGGCCCCTGCCGCACCACTTCCAACCCCAAAACAGTAATTCAGGGCACAGTTGAATATGTGGCTGAGCAGGCTGCAGCTTTACTGACGAATTTACAAGCAACAAAATAAAAACAACGATGCAGCCATCCCAAAGGATTAACAACATGAAAATCAATTATAATTCTAAACAGGTCAACATAGGGCAGTCCATCAGCCTTGGATGGAAGGAGACAGGTGCTGCACACCCATTGCAATGAAATGTTCCTTCCCTGCCCCTCCACATTCTATGCAGGGGATGAGGGGTTTTCATTTGCCACTATTAAAAGCTCCATTGAAAACAGCACAAAAGTACCATAGTCTTAATACCTCAGGCTGGTTTGTACTGTGCCAGCACTCTTGTGAATATATGAAAACACCCCAAAAAGTGCATAGTGATTTACGTGTTATTTATTTGTATTGCAGTAGTGCCCAAGGTCCCCTCGGCAGTGTACAGAGAGAGGCCAAGAGGCAGCCTCTGCTCCCAAGAGCTTACAGTCAGAATAGAAATGACAAAAACTCTTGGCACAATTGTGCAAATGTGGCACCAAAAGAGTGTGACTTGCCAAAGGTGTGACAGAGCTGGGCACCGAGTCCCAGTCCAGGGCCTTAACCACAAGACTATCAATGGTTTGGCCAATTAACACTCCGATAAGAAGAGTTCAGAACTAAAGGGCAGTTCTCTGCTGTATCTCCCAGTAAAGTGCTGCCCATTAGCAGGAGTCAAAACATTTCTAACAGAACAGTTTTCCCTCAAAAAGTGCTGATTCGATGAAACTGCCGTTTTCCATCAATTCTGTGGAAACTTTCAACAGAAACCAGGCTGGCCAGATGCCTGGCTGACCTGTCTGCCTGTTTCCCAATTGGCTGGATCCATGGCAGCATGGTCAGCTGACTGGCTCACTGTGGCCTGACTCCCCAGCCAGCTTGCCAGTTATGCCTGCAGATGGGGGCAGCGTGCAGACCCGCCTGGCCATGCTTCAGCGTAGGAGCCGGACATGCTGGCAGCTTCCAGGAGCTGCCTGAGTTAAGCACCACCCAGAGTCCATACCCTGAACCTCCTCCTGCACCCAAACTCCCTGCCCTAGCCCTGAGCCCTGTCCCACTCCCAAACTCCCTCCCAGAGCCTGCATCCCCTCCCACACTCTGAACCCCTCAGCTCCAGCCCCATAGCAGAGCCCTCCCACTCCCAGCCAGAGCCCTCCCCCCAACACCTCTGCCCCAGCCTGGAGCCCCCCACACCCTACATTTCTGGCTCCACCCCAGAGCCCATACCCCCTCCTACACCCTATCCCCTTGCCCCAGCCTGCAGCTCCCTCCTACACTCCAAACCTCTCATTTCTGGCCACACCCTAGAGCCCTCATCTCTTCCCAACCCCCTGTGCATCCCGGTGAAAATGAACAAGGGTGGGGGAGAGTGAGCGACAGAGGGAGACAGGATGTAGTGAGTGGAGGCGTGGCCTCAGAGAAGGACATGGCAGGGGGTGGGGCAGGGGTGATTGGTTTTCTGCAATCGGAAAGTTGGCAACCCTAGGTGGCAAGGAAATCTTCCTGATTTGTTAACCAAGAATTCTCCCCGAGTACATCACTGGTCACTCTGTCAATGGATCTCACATGACCCACTCACTCAAGAAGAAATTGAAATAAGTAGCTAGGCCTGTGACCCATTAGGAACAGAGTTCAGGCATCTTTGATTTGCCTGTAGCAGTCTGAGATCACTGACACCTAAAAGGTCAGAGGAATCTGCATCTGGCCTGCTGTAGTTAGTGGGGGCAGTAATGGCTGCAGGAGACCCCTAAAAACCCTGAACTTGGGTCTTGGCAGATAAGTAAAGGAGACATTTATGGCATTACAACTATTTTTCACTTTAAATTTATTATTAAAGTTTAAACTTGATCCATATTTTTATGTTAATGATTTGAAATGCTAAGAAATGTTTCTGTGGTCAGTGTCAGACTTTTGGTAACATTGGGGTAAATCTGGAATAATGCATCAAGTTAATGCAATTACTCTTCTAACTGAAGCAAAAATACAACTTTCTGCTTTCCAAGATGCCCTCAAAATAATCCACCACCTCCCCGCACAACTTCACTCACAATTTATTTTATTTCCTTGATTTAAAAAAGCACAGGTTTGTCACTGCTAGCCATTTCTTACATCTATGTGCTCTCTGATGTTAGTGAAACTTCATCACGAGAGTCCTTGCCTTGTAGCCTCAGTACAAAACTGTAATATCTTGGCCAAATACAATTATTTCCATCTCTAGCATAGGTGTAGATATATACAGTACTTTCTCTAGCAGTGTCTTCAACTTTGCACCTGTTGGGTGACACAGTAATGAGAGGATGTGCAGGTCTTTGGACTATTACACTAATCTACTAATCCGAGTGCCATTTATAAAGGGAAGAATTGAAGGGAGATGATTTTGATAGCATGTGTGTTAAAAAAACACCCAAACCCCAACATGCATCAGACACAAATCCGTCATAGATTGCTGGCAACCCCCAACGCCTTTTTTCTACTGCAGTTATTTTAGACTTCCTGGAGAAATTCTTTTCAATAATGTTGCAATTCAACAGATAACTTTAGCACAGAGAGCAGCAACACCACAGGCATCTATTAGCAATTAAAATTAGGTAAACAATTAGCCTGTGAACCTAGCCCTTGGATCGTGGCTGCCTCTGGCAGGCACTACAGGAAGCTTCTGAAAGGACTGTGTATCTGCTTCTCAGTGCAGGTTGGTTCAGCATGTTGTGGTTGTCAGGCAAAGGTGCACTGAGGTCCATGAGGATGTAAGGAACCCTAGAGGAAATGTCAGTATTGAAAAAGAACACTGTGGGCTATTTAGTTTTATTTATTATGCCTTCAACTTCTTCCCTCCCCTCCCCGCCAGGGCACTGGAAGGCAGATGAACATGTTGGCATTACCTAATTTCCTCATTTTCTTGCCCACTTGCTGGCTTTAAAAATGATTTCCCCATTGTTTGATGAAATGATGATGAGGTAAGGAAACTAATACCATTGTAAATCTCGAAAATGGATGGAGAAACACAATAGTCAAATAGGAGTAAATACCACTGAGAAGAGAGTTACTCTAGCTTTTCCTTCAATAAACCAATGTGGCAGGACTGGGATTATTCAGAAAAATCACATTTAGCGGAGAAGAGAGGGAAACAGGTAAAATCTTTAAAACTACACCTCTACCTCAGTATAATGCAACCCGATATAACATGAATTCGGATATAACATGGTAAAGCAGTGCTCCGGGGGTGGAGGATGGGGGGCTGTGCGCTCCGGTGGATCAAAGCAAGTTCAATATAATGCGGTTTCACCTATAATGTGGTAAGATTTGTTGGCTCCCGAGGACAGCGTTATATCGAGGTAGAGGTGCATATTGTAAGGGTAAGTGCTGCCAGTAAATCCTAGCTGGGAATGTTGCTAAGTTAGGGACTCACGCATGGCTGCTGTTAAACCAAAACAAGCTCTCTCCAGTTTTAACAAACCACAGTCCATCATATTGCACTTGGGCAAATTCAGTAGTTCTCTCAGGGGCTCCTGCCAAAAGTGTCCCTGCTCACAGATTCTCTTCCAGCTCTGAGAAAGAGGCAGGCAAATGTCCTACTATTAATAAACCACGTTAGGAATGCAAGCCTTCTTCAGCCAATTTTAATAGGACCTCCTGTTATAATAAACAATATTAATAATTCATTCTTAACGGGACTCTGCGAAACAGAGCAGTGCTAGTAATGTGCCCCTTAGCAATGGCAGTATATCTCCCATCATGCTCACCGCTGCCCCAATTAGCATAGAAACAATCACGGGCCATACAAACCAGGATATGTGCCGGTGCATGTCAGACTATATAGCAAAGGAGTGAGAGGGGGACAAATCGTGTTTGCTGAGAGAGGTGAGGTGGAACAATGCGTCCCCATTCTGTGTTCTCAAGGGAGGAGGGAAGGGACCACCAGCTTCCTTCATTGCCTCACCATCCCCACAGTCTGTCCCCATTACACTCTCTGCCATCATTCCTGGTGTTCACATGGAACCTGTCAGTGGGATCAAGTTGAAATGGGAAGGACGTGATGCTGTTTGTGACCTCACCTACTTTACTTGGGGCACCGGTCACCCTGCTTTCAAGATACAAATGTAGCCATGGGAGTTTCTCTAGAATCAAATATACTGAGCCGCCGTCCACAATCAGGAGACTACGTAGTACTGCGGGATGAGGTCCTATATCTAAGCCCAGCACCTGAGATGTCTTGGGATTTAAATTCTAAGCCAGCTCAAGTAGCTGCAGTCCCCAGTACACCGGGGAGGCTGTTCTATTTTGATAGCTCTCCGGGAAGTACTGCACAAGGTCCTACTCCTAAGAGTGAGGTGGCAGCATCTGGCTCCTTGCGTAAGCCAAGGCAGTGATTTAAATCCTCAGGACAGCTCTGGGGACAGTGTCAGTGCTACGAACCGCTCTAGTTGTAGGTCAGCCAGTTGAAATATCCACTCAGTGTCACAGCCTCCACAAACATACCCATGCTCTGAGTCTGGAAGTGCTCTCTCCAGGCCAGCTTTCCTCTCCAGTGTTCACAGCCTAAACTGCAGACCTGACTGATCGTGTTAGGTTTGTTTTTCAAGGTCCCCATCTTTCATGATGTTGGGGAACTTTCCTGTGACAAAATGGCACAGCAGCTGACGGTATTGATTTCCCCTCGACAGTTCCTACTCTCCTGTCTTTGCTTTCCATTCTCAGCACTATTGTATGAATGTAAGCCAGAGAGTGTCAGGAAATGATTGTCCTGACTACAGTTCTTCCATGACCCTGAGGTACAAGTCATGCTGGCCACATGTTTGTGGGAATGCCACCGTCACATCTCTCATTGGAAAATATGGGTGGCAGGAAGAGGATTGTACCATTTCTCATTTTACTCCTAGCTAAAGAGCTGCTCTGCCAGACTGCCAAGGGAGTCAAGATACTGTTGGCAATGCTTTCTCCTTCCCAGTGGGGAGACCTTTACTTCTTTCTTGCTGAAATTGTGTGGATTGTTTTTCTGGTGCTGGAATTGGGCTTCACTTAGCCACTTGCAGCAGGACTAGGCAGTTCCTGTTGTCAGCAGTGAATACATTGAAATCAACATTGGCGAGGGCGTCACAGCTTGCTCCTCCAGCAACGTTTCAAATTGCACCCGCAACGAATGAACTGTAGAAGAAATATCCACTTTGTATCTATAACCCTCACGTTAGTGGCACAGTGTAAACATTTTTTCAGCAGATGAAAGATTCAGTGAAGCTACCTTATTCTTTTCCATTGTCAGGACCAATTTCTTCTTTCAGTTACACAAACAACTTCCAGCAACTATCGCAATCACAATTCACAAAGCACAGTTTGGTCTAGTTTGAATTTTAATTTCCTGCCCTTTATGTGGTGTTTCTAAAGTGAGATTAGAGAGAGTTGCAGTAGCTAATGATGGGACAAAGCAGCTACAATCATTAGAAGATATCTTGTGACTGTTCAGCCAATCAGTGTATGCTATTCCAATCTATTGGTTGTGATTTTCCAATGCTGTCTAAGGGATTTAGACACATAGCTCCATTCATTTCACTGAAGCGGTGTCCAAATTCTCTAAATAGCTTTGAAAACTCAACCATTGTCTCTTGCTTTTTCTTTTTATTAAAGCTAAATTACTAACTAGTTTAAGACAGAAATCTAATCTGAAAGGTCTAAAAACCTCATTTCAATCTGCCATTGATCGTTACATTATTGCTTTAAAACAATGTCCTTTAATCATTTTCCAACTGAATATTTCAAAAGTAAAGTAGATATTTTTATTTACATTCAACATGGAGAAATTTAGCCTGTTTGTAATTTCGAGTGCTTTACAATGGTGTCATAATTATCTGTGTTGTCAGCACTCAACCACTGTATCTGGAGGTGTCATGAACAGTTAGTTAAGAGTTAATGTCTCTTTTACCTGTAAAGGGTTAACAAGCTCAGTGAACCTGGCTGACACCTGACCAAAGGATCAATCGGGGGACAAGATACTTTCAAATCTTGGTGGAGGGAAGTCTTTCTTTGTGCTGTTTGTGTTGTTCTTTGTTCTCTCTTGGGACTAAGAGGGGCCAGACGTGCAACCAGGTTTCTCCAATCTTTCTGAATCAGTCTCTCATGTTCAAAATAGTAAGTACTAGCTAGAAGGCGGGTTAGTCTTTTGTTTGTTTTCTTTATTTGCAGATGTATATTTTGCTGGAAGGATATTTTACCTCTGTTTGCTGTAACTTGTAACTTAGGCTAGGAGGGAGGGAGTCCCTCTAGTCTATGTATAGCTGAAGACCCTGTAAACATTTTCCATCCTGGTTTTACAGAGATAGTTTTTACTTTTTCTTTCTTTAATTAAAAGCTTTCTTTTTAAGTACCTGATTGATTTTTTTCCTTGTTTAAAACCCAAGGGGATTGGGTCTGAACTCACCAGGGGATTGGTGTGGGGAAAGGAAGTGGGGGGGAAGGTTAATTCCTCTCTGTTTTAGGATCCAAGGAGTTTGGATCAGTGTATCTCTCAGGGTAACCCAGGGAGGGGAAGTCTGGGAGAAGGAAAGGAGGGGGAATGGTTTATTTCCCTTTGTTTTAAGACCCAAGGGGTTTGGGTCTTGGGTTCCCCAGGGAAGGTTTTGGGGGGACGGAGTGTACCAGACACTGGAATTTCTGGTTGGTGGCAGCGCTATCAGATCTAAGCTAGGAATTAAGCTTAGAAGGGTACATGCAGGTCCCCACTTTCTGGATGCTAAAGTTCAAAGTGGGAATACCACCTTGACAGGAGGCAAGCGGGAGGAAAAGCTACCTCTCCACAATAGCCAAACCCCAGGACATACTCACCTACTCTGTTAACAGGGATGAACTGGGCCCCAAAGAAGCAAATGAGAGGGACACCACAGTATTCTTGCACTGCAACATTTCCTGAGCAAAGGAAAGTACCATGAGCAGGGACAAGTTTACTTCCATGATACATAGGTAAATTGGTGCTAGCAACAGGTGAATGGCTTTCCTTCTAGCCAAATATTTGGAAGCTTGTAATTGTGCTACTTTTAAAAATCTCGTAGCTGGTGGTTAGCCTCTCCCTGAGCAAGCTTATATTTCTGCCAAACCACTTGGTGAATCTCTTAAGAAAAAATTGCTTGTCGAATAGCCGTAGTAATTTCTGTTCTGTCTGTGCGTACAGGACCATAACAAACGACTCACATGAAGTAATTACACTCTATTTTAACTTATCTCACATTGATTATTCAGATGTAAGAAGAATAGCTCTCTCCTGAATAAAAGAAAAATATCTAAAGACCTAAATATTGGATCATCGCCATTTTTTATTCCTTTCTTTCTACTTCGCAGGTTGAGTTTACAGCTATAGCGTATTGCAGATATGAAACATTTATAAACAAAATCTCCCTGTCTGAATGCTTTTAGTTTATGTTTGTTTAAAGGACAATTTTGTGTCATCTCTTTGTATTTTAATAGTTGAAATGAATTTTGCATAATAATTCAACTCCACTCTGCTGCCTTTAATGACTCTCTGCATATTTCTGATGGATGTGTGTATTTGTTTCCTGTGATTTACATGACCTGACATCTCACATAATGAGCTTCCTGGCAGAAACGCCATTCGTGATATTCTATGCAGCGCTAATCTATCATTTGATGACCTTATGAGTGCTGGGGTCATGGATTCAATCAGTAAAATGTTTCAGGGTGTAATTAATTACATTTTTTCCCCCACTGCTCTACAACTGTTCTCTTAAAACTTGATGAAAGCAATATTTTTTCATAACACTTCTTCAATAAATACAGCATTTGTTTATATAATCAATCATGCTAAGTTTGGGAGTTTTTAGTATTCATGAGTTTCTCTTCCTTGAAACGTCCAAATGTTTATTTTCTAGAATAATTTAATAGTATAATTAGTTGAGCAACTAACTAATACTTTTTCAAGTACAGTCAGATTATGATTTAGCGGCAGCTACATTTTCACCATCTTTGATAAAAATGCAACAAACTTCATTAGCTGATAAATAGCCCCTGATCTGTTGCCTGGTGCTAAGAACATGAGAACGGCCGTACCGGGTCAGACCAAAGGTCCATCTAGCCCAGCATCTGTCTACCGACAGTGGCCAATGCCAGGTGCCTCAGAGGGAGTGGACCTAACAGGTAATGATCAAGTGATCTCTATGCTGCCATCCATCTCCATCCTCTGATGAACAGAGGCTAGGGACACCATTCTTTACCCTTCCTGGCTAATAACCATTTATGGATTTAGCTACCATGAATTTATCCAGTTCCCTTTTAAACATTGTTATAGTCCCAGCCTTCACAACCTCCTCAGGTAAGGAGTTCCACAAGTTGACTGTGAGCTGAGTGAAGAAGAACTTCCTTTTATTTGTTTTAAACCTGCTACCTATTAATTTCATTTGGTGACCCCTAGTTCTTGTATTATGGGAACAAGTAAATAACTTTTCCTTATCCACTTTCTCCACATCACTCATGATTTTCTATACCTCTATCATATCCTCCCTTAGTCTCCTCTCTTCCAAGCTGAAAAGGCCTAACCTCTTTAATCTTTCCTCATATGGGACCCTCTCCAAACCCCTAATCATTTTAGTTGTCCTTTTCTGAATCTTTTCTAGTGCTAGAATATCTTTTTTGAGGTGAGGAGATCACATCTGTATACAGTATTCAAGATGTGGGCGCACCATGGTTTTAGATAAGGGCAATCATACATTCTCAGTCTTATTCTCTATCCCCTTTTTAATGATTCCTAACATACCGTTTGCTTTTTTGACCGCCTCTGAACACTGAGTGGACTACAATGCTAGCTACATTTCACTTCTAAAGCAATATCCAAAATCAGGTGCTGTGCCAACCTTCCACCAGGTTGAAGTGCAACACCCCTCTCCGCAACATGGGCTACTGTGAACACATCTCACCTGTCGTGCACTCTCTATGCTGACTTCCCATCAAATATACAGTCACGGTCTAGGGTTTCAGGGCACTCAGAGTCTCAAGCTCCAGGATGAGGACTAGGGTTGACGACTGTGCTCCTCAGGCACAGTGGAAAGCCGTCATCAGGGTAAAGCTTACCTGTGCAGAGACAGAGCTTTCTCAGGGTACGTCTATGCAGCAGCAGGATCCTGGGAAAGCGAGTCTCAGAGTCCAGGTCTATAGACATGGGAATAGGATGAGAGAGAGAACAAACCACATGTGACAGAGGTTAGTCATGTTGCTTGAGACATGACTGGAAGGTGTTCAGACACTGCAATGAAGAGGGCAGTATAAGAAGCTATTTTTGTATAGCATGGAACTGATGCACACAAGTACAGTAATGGCGACATAAAGGGCACCTAATTTGATCTTTGTCTCCATATACTTTGTAGCTTAAATACACTTGTCCCAGTCATTAACAAGAGTATTTTTGGCACATGCAGGCATTGTTGCAACAAATAATTTGGATCTTTAATTTATTGGTGACTTTGGTACCAGACTACAGGATTATATTGGGAGACTGAAGCTCATTGTCAGAAAATTAAAGACTAAAATATAAAGGAAACTTGGAAGGGAACAGAAGCCTATAAATAGTGTTGCTCATAAGCATTACGAATTCTTAAGATACTATTATTATGTTAACGAGTTCTGTTATCCCGTAAAGGGCTCTGGCAGTCTCTATTGGTCATTAAGGCAAAGCAAGACAAAACATGTGAAATTGTGAATTGAATGTTCACTGATGGAAAACCTATAATTTTAAGTGAATCAATTTCACTTCAGGTAAGGGAGATGCTCGCTTCTGCCGTACTGCTGTTTGTATCATTAAAATCCAGAAAGAGATGCTGTGAGTAAAGGAGAGGATGCTGATTTAAAAATACAAAAAGCAAAACTTCTGAGAGCATTGAAAACCCACCTGATGAGCTGGGTTTGGAAAGAGACACAGAGGACAGGGTCAAAGGGGCCAGCTGGGCAGTGAGATAACAGCACTGTGGCAAAGGAGATCAGAATTTGGGAATAATATCAGGTGATGGCTACACTACACCAGTAGTTTGTGTATAAATCAAGATACATGGGCCCAGCACCATAGTATGTAGATGGTAAGCTTGGGTGTGAGGAAGGTGCTACGTGAAGCAGTTTGCTAGACTAGCGCCTCTTGCTGGCTAGTTCATGGAATGGCCTTCGTGGTAGGATCCACCATGGCAGCTAGTCTTCTCTCCAGCCAGGGGTATGGGCGGCATTCAGGTTGCAGTAGAAAAGGCTGCAAAAAGGCAGTCAGAATTTAAGGGCTGCTAGGAGCCGGTTATCAACATCCCACAGCGCTCCTTGCAAACACAACTGTTTCCATCTTAGTGATTTTGGCCAACTGCGCCTTTGCGGGATCACAGCGGACCAGCAACGTGGCCGTCTTCGGGAGTTCTGTCACACCAGGTGGAAGCTATCCAACAAACTCCATTCAGGTCTAAGGAGCAAAGTCAGGCAGACTCTTCAATGGGGATGCTCAGTGAATGCAAGAGGTTATTTGACAGAGTTTGGATCTCTTCTGTAGAGCTCACAGCAGCTGTTAAAAAAGAATATTCCTCTCATTTATCTCTTCTTCCCAGACCCTTAAAGGGATCATTAGTGGGAAACCACAACAACACTTGCCTTGCAACTATCTAGTGATTTAAGATGGTCTAATGATGCATTTTGCTAACCTGTAATGCAGCTATTACATTGATAGGGGAGGAAAATCTGCTGAATCTCCACTCTGATAATCGGCTCTCCCCCAGGCCTGACCCAAAGCCTGCTGAACTCAGTGTGCTACTCACATGTGTAGAGTTAAACACATATGTGTTTACATACTCAGGGCATGTAACATGTAGTTCCCATGTTGTTTGCTGGGAATCACATTTATATGAGTAAAGCGGTATCCTGGAGATTAGAGGCGCCATGAGCATCTGAGACTAGAATGTGTTGCCATTAATTTGCCTGTTTAAAACATTGTTGGAGGAAGGGGGGATTATTGCCTCTACTCCTAAGGAATTTGTGAAATGTTAGTTTGGAGAGAGAGGATTCCTGTTTCTTTTTGAAATATTAAAGGTCAGTAATGACGAGCCCCCATTAAAGACTACTTGTCTGCAACATAACTTTTCCATAGCGTGAGTAAGGAAGTAACGTCTGAAACCACAAAAAGTCACTGCGGTTTTCACTCAATCAACAGACGTTAATGAAATTTTAAAGGGGAAAAAAATCTTGGCTAAAAGCAAGAACTGTGTTATAAATCCCTGCAAAGGGGGGTTTATAACCGAAACCCTGACAGAACTGTAACTACCATGCTTCAAATGACAACTTAACAGTATTTAGCATAAGGATATACAAAGCCACAAAATGCTATGTCACACTCACAGATTTTGATTGGAAGCAACCAAAAACCAATGCAAGGTTGAGCATTAAGACTGGCGCGCCAAGTTAAAACCTGTTCCTATGTCTCTGTCTTTATTCTGCCCTGTATGTAGTTCCCAGGCTGTATTACTGAGGTCTCAAACTGGGTGCTGCAATGGGTATGTGATTGTCACAGATTACATGAGTGAAACTGAGAGGCAATCAGTTACTGTTAAAAATAGTGTTTCCCAATGCAATGCTGCAAAATGTACATGTTTTCCACAGAAACTAAAGTAAAACTCAGCTTCCATATTGCTGAAGAGAAGCCTATAGTATGGTGTGTCTGGAGCTAGTCACTAACCAGCCACTAAAATCTAAGCAATTAAGTCCCACATCTAGGGCTGGTTTTGCTGTGTGTCCCCGCCCAGAGTCTCAAATGAAAATGCTGGTGGTCTGAAGATAGTAGCTTTGCCAGGTTGCTGAAGGGCCCCGTGGCCAACCCAGAAAAAGGGGTGCTTAGCTTTTCTCAGCTAGAAATCAGTTTGCGTATCTGGGTTTTGCTCTGGTATCTTGGATTGGCTCCTCCATATGAAATTATGACCCTCCAGTATGCTGTCAAGCCCAGGGAGACTTGCACAGCTCTGCTATCACCTAATAGTAGCCTCTACTAAGACTGTGTCTCTGCTGCCTGCAGTTTGCACTAGGCGGGTGTGAACAGCTGCACGCACTGGAGTGCTGCACTATAACTTCTCTGTGTGGCTGCTGCAGGCACGAACTGAAAAGTTCCTGCTTTGCATTAATGTTGCCCTGTTGGAAGAGGACTACGTTACCATGAACTAGGAACCTTCTAGATCGCACCTGTGATGGCCACGCAGGGGAGTTGCAGCACTGCACTCTGGTGTGCACTCCTAGTCACACCCCTGTAACTGAGGCTTCCCTGTTACATATAACTGTGAAGAGATAAATACCTGTCAACTGTTGACTGGAGCCAGTGCCTTCCTTTTTCTGCTGCTGCCAATTAATACACCACACACACACGCTCGTTATCACCAGGTTTTTGGTACCTACTTTTGTGATACGAGCACCTCGAGAAGGAATAACACTTATGTCAGAAAATTGACTCTACCTGGTCTTGTTTATCTTGAGAGTAGGCGAAAATTCAAGCTAGATACCACAATAGAATTAAAGAAGAAACCCTGCTTCTAAATCAACTCCCCTCCACACAAGCTGACGAGAAATGTGAAGCATGTTTGTTTGTTACTTCCAGCCATTTGGGAAATGTACCAACAAGGAGGAAAAGAGCATTCGGTAAGTGGAAGCCCATCTTGAAAGAGAGAAAATGAAGGGGGCAGGGAATAGGATTCTGTTATTTTGAGAAAAAGCAGCAGAGGGTGCTACTCATACAAGAGAGCAGCCAGGCGGCCTGACCTGCCGCACTGAAGCTTTGAAACACAGCCATTGAAAAAGGATTGCAGTCTTGACTGGGTAGGAGTGACTGGATCTTTAACTAGAGGAATAAGTTAAACTTCTAAACATTTACTTTGCATTCTGCATATATGAATGACTTTTAAATGGCCCAAAGGTGAGAGCAATGCATTCCGGCCCTGATGCTGTATGCTCATGCATACATTTACCTTTACATTGAATTCCAGGGAACTACTCAGATGTGTAGTTAGCACAAGCCTAAGATCAGTCTACGCTACTTAGTTATACAGACCTAAACCTTGGTGTAGACAGCGCTATGTCGACAGGGGGGCTTCTGCTGTCCACACAGCCCCGCCTCTCGGGGGGCGTACTTACACCGACGGAGAAGCGCTCCCATTGGCATAGGTAATATCTTCACTAAGTGCTACAGTGGCACAGCTGCAGTGTTGGAAGTGTAGACAGGGCCTAAGTCCCTGAGGTAGCTGGCTCAGTGCCTGGCACGACTGCTCAATTCAGTCAGAATGGTTTTGTTATTTTTAAAAGCCAAGAAAATGTCAAGAGTGAAAATGAAATCTCTCAGGAGGGGTGTCCTCTGCATAACACCCAGCAACTCGACAGCAAGCAGGTGGCTGCAGTGAGATGTTTTACAGTGCTCGTAGGGCGCATGTCAGTCACATCTCTTGCTGATCTCCACTGTACTGTCACATCACCATAATGTTTCCCTAGTGATGAGTTCCTGTTCCAAGCTTTTTTGTCTTGCCCGGAGCCTTTGAGGCTACTGCGTAGCTTTCATTACTGCACAGAGACTGGTGGGTCTCCGCGTCCTGATTCACAGCACCGGCGCACCTTCGAAATACTGTGCCCAGGATAAAAAGAACAGGAGTACTTGTGGTCTTTTTGCAGATACAGACTAACATGGCTGCCACTCTGAAACCTGTGCCAGGATGTTTATCTTTAGTTTTTTAAAGCATCTCTTCGTTGTGTCTACAGCATACGTGGTCCTTTATAGACTCATAGACTTTAAGGTCAGAAGGAACCATTATGATCATCCAGTCTGACCTCCTGCATAACGCAGGCCACAGAATTTTATCCACGCACTCCTGTAATAACCCCCTAACCTATGTCTGAGTTATTGAAGTCCTCAAATCGTGGTTTGAAGAACTCAAGCTGCAGAGAATCCTCCAGCAAGTGACCCGTGCCCCATGCTGCAGAGTCCCTGCTAAATGTTACATTGAAATACAGAGTGGAAACAGCTTTCAAGTGCTGCAGCAGGAAAGCTTCTTTACAGATCTTGTCTCCCGTAGTGAAGAATTTGCAACACTCTCAGGAAGGCTCTTGAATTATGGCTCTTCCGCTTCCTCATGATGCACTGGGAAAACAAATGCATTATTACCCTGTCCACTGTCATAGATCCATGTTCACCCTCTCTGTCTAGTTACATAGAGACAGATTGACAGGCACAGCGGGCACATGCTGAATTACCCAGCATTTATTCAGGCTAGTGACTCACCAAAGACCTGGGGTGTTTAGATGCACTGCTTGCATCATTGTTCCAAAACAGTCTGTGCTGCAACGTTCTAATTAACTTAACAGCAGCCCACAGGTGGCCAGATGTTGCAGAGCTCCAGAGTTCCACCCACCATGTCTTGCTGTTTCTCACTGTCCATTCAAAGACTTGCCAACAACTTGTTAGAACAGCTGCTTCTCTTTCTGGGTGCATCCCTTTTGAGGCACCCAGCTTCAGACCCCAAGTTGTGCTGGATTTTAAGAGGAGCTTCCCACTTCTCTTGGAGTTTCAGATGCTCAGTATCAGGCCCTAGATATCTCAGCAGAGGCACCTCAGATCAGAGGCCACCTGGGTGAAAAATATTGGCCATTGTGAATTGCCACGTTTTGAAAAGCAAACCTGCCACGGTCATTGTTAGCGTATGTCCACACAGGAAAAGCTGTGGCTCAGCAGTTTGCACAAGCTAGCTTGAATGCAGATGCCACAGTTAACAATAGCAGTGAAGAAAGACAGTGCAGCACAGACTTCAGCGTGAGCTAGTGAGCAGAGTATGCCTCCGTGACGGACTTGTGCTCTCCACTTTGAACTGTCTTCACTGTTATTGTCACTCAGGAAAAGCTTCCTCGCTGTAAGAACAGTCAGAGAGTGGAACAAACTGCTTAGGGAAGTTGTAGAAGCTCCTTCAACGGAGGTTTTCAAAAAGAAGTATCTGTCTTGGATGTAGGGTTGCCAGATGTCTGGTTTTCAATTGGTTGTGAATCTGAAGGTGGAAGGAAATGTGGGTGAAAGTGATCATGAAATGACATATTTCATGACCCTGAGGACAGGAAGGAGTCAACGCAGCAGAATAAGATAAAGCAGTGCGAACAGGCAGGCTTTAACAAACTCAGAGAACTGGCAGGTAGGGTCCCCTGGGGAAGAAAATTGAAGGAATAAAGGGATTTATGAGAGCGGTGGTTTTTGAGGGAGACAGTATTAAATACACAACTATCCCATTGCAAATGAAAGATAGAAAGAATTGTAAGAGGCCAATATGCTCCAGCAGGAACTCTTTAATGACCTGAAAACCAAAAAGGAATCCTACGAAAAGCAGAAACATGGACAAATTGTGAAGAAGGAGTACAAAAGAATAGCACAAGCATGTGGGGACAAAATCAGAAAGACTAAGGGACAAAATGAGTTACACTTGACAGGGAACATAAAAGGCAATTAGAAGAGGTTCTTTAAATACATTAGGAGCAAGAGAAAGATGAAGGAAAGTGTAGATCCTCTACTTAGCAGGGAAGGAGATCTAATAACGGATGACATCAAGAAGGCTGAGGTGTTTAATGCCTATTTTGCTTCATTCTTCACTAAAAAAGGTTAACGGTGGCCAGATACTCAACATAATTAATATTAACGTCCAGGGAGAAGGAACGCAAGCCCAAGTAGGGAAAGAATGGGTTAAAGGATATTTAGATAAGTTAGTCATCAGGGACTGAGGAGTCATGCTCGGGTATTAAGGAACTAGCTGAAGCAATCTTGAGTCTTGTCTACACACAGCACTGTAGCACTTAGTGAAGGTGCTACCGGCGCCGACAGGAGAGCTTCGCCCATTGGCGTAGGTACTCCACCTCCCTGAGAGGCAGTAGCTATATCGATGGGAGAAGCCCTCTGGTCATCATAGCACTGTCTACACTGGAGGTTAGGTTGGTATAACTACATCACTTGGTATTTTCCACACCCATGAGTGACATAATTATACCTCCATAAGTATGTTGTATAGACCAGGGCTTGGAACCATTGGGGATTAGCTTGGAGAACTCATGGAGGATGGATGAGGTCCCAAACAACTGGAAAAGGGCAAACATAGTGCCTACCTTTCAAAGGAGAAACAAAGAGTGCCTGACGAATTACCAACCTGTTAGTTTAACTTTGATACCTGGTAAGGTCGTGGAACAAATTATTAAACAATCTGTTTGTAAACACCAACCAAAAAGTGTCCCTCTCAATGGCAAAAAATCATTTTTATAAAATTCTGCTGTAGGTTTCCTACTCAAACGTTAAAACATGATGCCAGAACACGAGACGCAGGAAAGGAAATTGACTACAAGCTGACATCAGAATGCCTAGAAACCCAAGAGAGATCAGGGCCCCTGTATAGACACATGGTTAAAGGCAGGTCCTGCCTTGAAGAGCTTCCACAAGAAATAGACAAGGCAGATAAAGGTGGGGGAAAGGAAGGATTATTATAAACATGGGCTAAATCTGAGCTGGCAATGTCTTTTTATTGTGTGGTTTTGAATTTTTTGTGGGGATTTTCATCTACTTGGCCCTATGTCCATGCAATCTAGTGTCTGGCCAGATTTATCTCTTCCACAGCTTATATGAGCAAATGATTATCTATTGTCTTTCAGCTGTTCCTCTTTCTATGCTTTCCCAAGGAGGAAGGCTGTTTAGGTTGGGTCCAGTTCTCTCTTCCTGAACACTGCAGGGCATTACAGGAGATGGTCATTTTACTTTGTATGAGCATGCGAATAGAACGGGGACCTGTGTCAATATTAATTGATTGCCTGTCTTGCTTACATCTTCAACTGATGCTGCTATGAATATCAATACAATGATAGTGAAAAATGTGGCTGCAATTCAGATTGCTGCTGCTCTGTGTTTAAAGGGCAAGAGTCAACATCAGCTGCTGTTCGTCTCACTTCAGATCATCACACTCACTCTCTCCTCCCTCAGGTCCAATGTTAGGTGAGGGTCAGACCCTTATAATTGTGTTTTTCTCCCCCACTGCCGGTTGGGAAAGACCCCCGCTTACCCCTTATCTGCAAGCTGTGAATGCTTAAGGACAAAGCAAATGATTATCTACAAGTGTCGGATTGTGCCACTCTGCTAGATCCCAGGAGAGTTGACCTAGGTAGGAGCCTCGGTTGAGCGTGAGTGAGTCACTGAAATAGCCATACCCAGAGTGAAAGAAATAGTCAGATACAGGAGACAGGTCAGTTCCATGGGAAAGAGGAGCTCTGAACTGGAGTGGGCAACGTCCAGCTTCACGGATCAGAATAATGAAAGGAACCACAAATCGTATTAGAACACATGCTAATGCGAGAAGATGGACTACGAAAAGCTGGTCACCTTCTGGTATACCTCATGAATGTAACTTGAAGTAAATCACCTGGAAACACTACTCCATACCTGGGCAAGGTTCATAAATTCCTGGATTTTAAGTTGAGATAGTACCATGAATGTACAGACATAACCCAATGAATCCTGCATCAAGCCAAATTACTTGTGGTTGAACTAAAGCATAGCTTTTAACTGATATCTGGTCTTGATGTAAGGATGCCAAGTGATGGTGTATTCCCCACAAGCCCACATGCAAGCTGTTCTAATGGTTTATTACCTACCCTATTAAAAATGTGGCTACTTTATTTCTCTGGGTATTCTAGATAATAAGCTATCCTCACTGCTTTTGGAAATTTCCAGAATATCATGTAGTGTAGGGAAATACCTAGTTTCATTATAATGTCATTGTGAGAGACATTATCATCATTCTACAGACTGGAGTCAGATTTGTTGTTGGCAGAATTGTTTGCTGAGTCTAATTATCTGATTAATGCTCAGTAACTGCAGTCCTGGGCCCCCTAGAAATAATAGATGGGTAATAAGATGACTGGGGTCTTCTGTGCTAAGAAGGCTGGAAGGAACATTTGGCAAGGGACAGGTGGACAACTGGATGATGTGCTATCTTCTGCAGCCAAGATACAAGCTGTGGCTGCAATATTGTGTAGACATCTGAAGGAGTGAGCAAGGCTTCACTGGGGCTGATGATGTCTGCACTACTGACATTGCTTCATGTAGTACCTCACAGGTTATAGCTGACTTCAGAGAACTTGGAGGGAGGCTGAAAGAGAGGAGTGTCCAAGGGATCTTCCCGGAGGTCCTTCCTGTCCTCCAAGTGAAGGAAGACAGAAGATTCTGGAAGTGAATGACTGGCTAGATAAGTGTTGTTTGGTAGAGGGTCTGGGTTTTGTGTAATATCTGTGCACCTTCACTAGGGAGAGGGAGCTCTATAGTCTGGGGGCTTCCATCTCATTAGAGGAGGAATCAATCTCCTTGGGGACAGACAGGCTAGGATAGTCAGAAGGGCATTAAATAATGAATCAACTGATAAGTAAATAATAAATAAAATAATTAAAGGAGAGTAATATAATTAATGCCTATCAATGTGGGTTGATGGAAATGAGATCATGTCAAATTAACTTGATATTCTTTTTTGATGAGATTACAAGTTTGGTTGACAAAGGTCATGATGTGGCTGTATATACTTAGACTATGGTAAGGTGTTGGATTTGGTACGGCATGATATTTGAGTTCAGAAAACCAGAACAATGCAAAATAACATGGCGCACAGTGCTGATCTGGGGAGTCTGTCTGGACAATTTCTGAATTCTGAGATGATGAACTCTGTGTGTGTATCTTTACCAAGTTGCAAAGTCCATTCTGTATGTGCAGCCCCTTTGTTTTCTCGGTTGCCTGTTTTCTTCCATGTTGGACTGAAATTCTAGAGGCTGGTGGCAAAGGCATAACCAAAGAGGGTCATTCACTTAAATTCTCTCCCACTGAAATGGAATCACTCTAAACAATAGACTGGCTCCAGCCAGGAGAATTGGCTTATCAGGGGAGAGGTCACTGAGCAACAAAATCACCTGGTAGGGGTCTCTGATCTCCTAGGAGGCTGATCCAGAGCTCACCCGACAGATGGGCTGGAAGATTATAAAGGTCAGAAGCTGCTTTATTTACTCTGGTGAGCTACGGAAGGTGGAGTCTGACCAGACCTGTGGCACATCCATTAAACGGATTGAAAACCAACTATGGTCTCAAAATGGTCTGGGGGGTGTGTGTCTCAAAATGTAATTGAACCGGTGTCTTTCTAACAAGGTCCCACAGGGGCTGCTTCTTGTAGGGTGACCAGATGTTCTGATTTTATTGGGACAGTCCCAATTTTTGGGTCTTTTTCTTATATTGGCTCCTATCAACCCCCACCCCTGTCCCGATTTTTCACACTTGCTGTCTGGTGGCCCTAGCTTCTTGACCAGATGTAAGGTGATAGATCTAGGAACAAAGAATGCAGGCCATGCTTACAAGATGGGAGACTCTATCCTGGGGAACAGTGACTCTGAACAAGACTTGGGGGTTCCAGTAGATAATCAGCTGAACACAAAGCTCCTGGGGTGACGCTGGGGCAAAAAGGTTTGATATTTTTATAAGATGTGCTCTGGTTCAAACACAGCTATTGAGCATGCAGTAGGATTTAATTCAAGGATATCTTATGGCCAGTGTTATGCAGTAGGTCAGACTAAGTGATCTCAGTGCTCCCTTTTAGCCTTAAAAATCTATGAATCTATGGCTAGAGGAAAGCCAGATTTTCAAATACTCTAGTCCCTGCTATCATGTGGCCACACACACTAGGGGATGACATCAGGCTAATGCAATCCAGGAAAGGGCAGCAGGTAAATTAGTCCAGGTACCTTCTAGTCAAGGTGATGGCTCATATCTCCATGAAGTTTAAAGGCGTATGTGTGTTTGGCCTTGTACCCAGGAAGGTTTTGTGTCCACCCCTTTGATGGCTGTGCACTGGTTGTGTGGTTTGCAATATTGCAGGTCTAGTCAACTGTAGTTTCAGTGCTTACTTTCTGTACTATTATTTAGGTGACTGTCTGCATGTCCTGCTTTGAATCCTGGGGTGTGCTTGATAGCATGAGTTGTATTTTGCCTTCTGATTTGACTGTTGTACGTTTTGTTGTCACCGATATTCAGACATGAATAAATGAATTTACTTACTGATGCTTTGTCTGTTAAAACATCTGTTTGCATGAAATTTGTTTTGCCTTATCTCCTTATCCTCAGCCCACGCTTCTGCTTTTGTGGACCACCTGAAGTTATTTACATAAAGCATTTTGTTTTCCCCTAGGTCACCTTCTGCCCCTTCTCAAATAGTGTTGTAATCTAATTCCCTCTGCTATCTCATCTGGCCCTTCTGTGTTAGCCTTACATACGCGAATATGTTTTTCAGAGGTCTGAAGCCATAAGATATCAAGCTGGAACTGTTGCAACCATTTCCAGAGGATCAAATATTAAAATAAATGATGACAGCAAAATACTTTGACCAAGAAGGTGTCTCTGATGCTACCCTTTCTGCTACTGCTTTTTATGGAGACTCAATTGTCAGATCAGATTTTTTGGTGTCGTGGTTTGGGTTTTGTGTGTGTGTTTTGGTTTTGCTTCCCCATCATGGATGGCTTCATGCATAGGTTTTTGCACTATAAGCATGTAAATAGCATTGCCCATAATAAATAACCTGAGATGTTTAACACAGTGTTATCCCAAGGTCAGGTTAGCTCCTTGATAGCTTGATATTCAAGGATCACAAAGCTTCACCATAACAACAACACATGAACAATCTAATTATATTTTGACAGGTCATCCTGCAAAAAAAAATTAGGCAGGATTAGATGTATTTTATCATGCTGCTCTGTGCGCTGCATGTGAGATATAGGCAGGAATACTTTAAAATGAATATTGTCTTCAAAACCAGAATTTCAGGTGGCATGAATTGGCTTAGCTCCATTGTCTTCAGTGGGTCTAGGCTGATTTACATCTGCTGAGAATCTGACCCTTCACATTTTGTTTGGCTTCTTTTTGCCACTGAAAAATGCATTAGAAAAGTCCACTTCGTTTCAGCAGCAATGATTGTACCAAATGCACGTGACATTTAGAGCTGGGAGAATTCGGCAAATGATTTTCCTGAAACAGTCAGCTGAATTTGTAAAAGAATTTGCCTCGAACTTGCTCACACTCTTCTGATATTTTTGCTTTTCCTGAATATTAATTCAGGTATTGGCCTGATTCTCTACTGTCTTGCCTCTTGGGTGGACTTTTATATCTGTGCCTAGTGAAGATAAAATATTGCCTATCTGCCCTGGTAGCAACCTTTTACCGCAGTTTGCAGTGGTATAAAAGATGACGCACTGCACAGGGCCACCTGAGGGGGAGGGGGAGAAGTGGGGCAATTTGCCCTGGGCCCCACAGGTGCCCCACGAGCCCTGGTCCGGCGGCGGTTCGGGTCTGTGGCGGCATTTCAGCAGTGGGGGTCCCTTCAGTGCTGCTGAAGACGCGGAGCAACTGAAGGGCCCCCACCACCGAAATGCCACCAAAGACGCAGACCGCCACCGTGTGAGTACAAGCGCCGCAGCTCCCTCGCTTTGCGCCAGGCCCCCTGAATCCTCTGGGCAGCCCTGGTGCTGCAAAGTACTGGACAAGCCTGGATGCAGGAGCAACAGATACTCGGATGATATGGGCCATGAATATATCTGGATAGATGGAAACAGATGTGTCAGGTCTCCTCCTCGCACCAGCTAGTTCTTTCTGGGAGAATAAAGCCAAAAAGTCATGTTCCTAATGTTGACAATGGTCAGTTTTAGAGCAGGAGGTTGTTAAAGGCATTAATTAGGATCAAAGAGGCTGTCCCCACAGTGAAGGTACTTAACCATTGGAACAACTTACCAAGGGTTGTGGTGGATTCTCCATTGCTCGTTATTTTTAAATCAAGGTTTGATGTTTTTTCTAAGAGATCTCCTCCAGGTCAAGCAGGAAGATAATTCATGGATATTCCGTGGTCTGGGTTATATAGGAGGTCAGACTAGATTATCACAGAGGTCTGTTTGTGGACTTGTAACCTATGAATCTGTCTTTATTTAATATCTGGATGAACTGTTGATCCCACAACACCCCAGCTTGTATCCTTATGTAGAAGTCTAATTTTGTTTCTGAAATAGTCAAACATAAACACTAGTTTCAGGATAAAATGCTTCATGAGAAAAATCACAAAAATACCCATACAGACAGTGTTTCTACGAGCTATCTCATCAGATCTTTGTTGGATTGATATGTATAATTTAAAATAAAATGTTCTAGTGTTCTTTGCAATCACTGTACGTATACTATTACAAAGGCTTTGTTGATTAAGAAGGCAGAATGCATTATTTAAAATGGCCCAAATAATTTTCCATTAAGGTAGAGATCATTTAGCATAATGGTACTTAGCACTTATATAGCAGTTTTCCTCTTCTAAGTACTTTAGAAATGTTAATTAATCTAGGAGAACCCTTCTGTTAAAAAAACACCCAACTTTAAAAGAACGTTAAGGTCACAAAGTAAAACGCATAGAATGCAAAGTTTTCATTGCCTTTCCCTGAGGGGCTGGAGCAGTTCAAAAAACTATTGCAACAAAAGTTGCTTAGGAGAAAATCTACATTTTCCCCTGTGTTTTCTGTGCTTAAAAATGGTCCACCTGTTTGTCATCAAAATTTCAGCAGAAAATTTCTCCGTGACTTGGAAAAACTGTGCTAAATTTCAGCCATAGAGGGTCAAACTTTGAGAAAGTTAGGAGCATCTGAAAATGAGCCTTTTCGACCTCCTGAGGTCCCTTCCAACCCTGATATTCTATGATATTCTATGCTAATGGAAATGATTAGCCATCCTTTTCTATAGGGGGCAATATGCCTACCAGCTCTTAAAAAAAAAAAAAAAAAAAAAATCAAGTGACACAGTGAGAGGATTCAGAGCAATACCTTTAATTGCTTCCAAAATGGATATCCTGTTCTACTTGATAAATGCCAGGTTAGAAGATATTTTGTGCAAGTTATCTTGCTCTTTAAAATAAAGGTTAGTTTAAGCTTATCAAGAAAATTAATTGCCATTTCAGCTGTAACGTGGAAAAAATGCTTTCACTCTATCCTGAAGACAGCTGTGTAGTTATAACTCTCCTTCTGGATACAAGAACAGCTTTTTTGCCAGGATAATAATTATCTCTGCATCTGTCTTGTTTCTTCTTTCTACTCGGAGAGAATCTAAAGCCCTGACAAAGTTTACAAATCAGAAAGCACAAGAGACTGTCCCCCAAGTGTGGACATTTATGTTCTTAACCTCACAGTATTCGACCTCCTTTTCGCCTCAGAAATAGAGTCCAACGTGGGTATGGTTTTAGTGTTTTGACCAGACACATTTCCCACCCTTTTTCAGAACCCCCTTCACATCTCTGAACCATGTGGCACTACCTGTACAGTGCTGTGTGCTCCAACTGGAGACAGCGAGCGCATTGCAGTCCTTGCCAGGAGTCTTTCTTCAATTCCCCAGGGAACTGGAGGCCAACCCTACCTCAGGTCTCTGCATGAGGCTCCTGGTAAAACAGCAGAAATGCAAGCAAGCAAATGAGTAGAGAATGTGCCCCATAGAAACAGTCCCAAACTGCCTGGGAAATTTACCTACCACACATAAGGGGGGGATCCTCAGTAGAAGAGCTTTCTTAGGTCTTGTCTACACCCAGACTTGCTCCAGTTCAATTAAACCAGTGCTAACACTGGACCCTCTAATTTTGGTTCAAACCAGTTCCCAATTGATTTAAGATTGAAACACAGAATTGTGTGGACGGAAGGAAGGGAAAGGAACCCACTTATGTCTGTTCTCTCTTCTGAGTTAGCAGATGGGCCTCACGATATTTTTCCCTTCAATTATTTACCTAAGTTCTTACACTGGTTTTTCCTGAGTAGGCCTTTGCTAGCCTCCATGTAGTCTTCCACATGATCTCAGTTCCAGGTGACACATCCCGCCTATATCCTTCACCGCTTCCACTGGGCCCTTTCTTGTATAGAGTGCCTAGGATCTCACAATATTCTCTGGCTCCCTGTATGGAGCTCTAACCACTCCCTTACTATCAGCTGATGGCTCTTCCTGTCTCCCAGATTAGCCTGCTTTTCTCATTGCTGCTGATGCTGTGCTGAAGGTCTGCATTCAACCCGTTACTAATCTCTGCGTTTTATTGCCTGTGACCACTGGGATGGGGCCCCTGGTTTTATGCTCTGCCCTATCCTCATTATTTCCTGTTTCTCTCCTCTAAATTGCATCCCCATATTCCTCATCCATCCAAGGCCATGTCGAATACTATTACACTCCGTGTTGACAATCTCCTGCATTTGTTTGTCCCATCAGCAAATAGCATCACTTGTCTGTACTTTCTTTCCTCTGGGTTACTGATTATACAAATTAATTAATCTGATTCCAATATTGATCCATATGGCAGTCTACACTTGGCAACCCAAATGGTTTTTACGGAAAACTTCACTTTTCTCATCAATATTCCAGCCAGAGCTTGATCAGTTCCAGCAGTGCCCCGCCATCCGTACACTAGCCAATATGCACTTAATGGCCCTACAAAACGGACCTTCCCAGTTTTTGTTCTTGTCCGAAAACTTCTCTAAGGTTTATAAGACATGATTGCTTTTCCTCTATAATGCCTTGCTGGGTGACTGAAATGAGAAATGACGCAGACCTTACAATGTGTTGAAATATGGAGGAAGTCACCCTTGAAAAAGATTTAAGTAATTATGAACATGTACAGTGGCTAACATTTAAAGACTCAATGGCTACCAAAAATGGCCACAGTGATTTCCCTATACTTAGCAAAGGAAGTAAATGTGCGGTGGCACTTGAGATTCTGGAGTCACTTCCTTTGCTAAGTTCAAGGCAGCCACTGGTCTCTCAGATCCTGCTGACTTTTTAATAGCTATCGTTGTAGTCATGTTCAGTGTAAATGTTCTGTTTGCACTCGCCTAAGCCCCATGAGTCTGATGCGTGTCTCTTCCCCCTGTCTATAGCTTAAAGCAAGCTTCTGCGTGGCCATTTCCAGTTTATCATGATCATCTGCCTTGGGACTGAGACTGTATGATCTATTAATTTCTCATTATTTATTTTTAAAATGAAGACCTGCTTGTAACACACTCTGTAACCTTCATGGGAGAATGGCTCGTCCTTGCCAATTATCTCAGGGATAGTTTTATAAACTCATTCCCTCCAAATATATTTTACAGCAGGAGTAACTCATACGAAAAAAGACTCACCTTCCTTTGAGCAATGTCACAAAAGTCACAGCAGCTTCAGAAAAAGCTGAAATATTAAAAGAAGTCTCATAAAATCAGATGCTTCTCCTTGTTTTCATTGTAACATTGCTTTCAGTTGTCTGAGCTCTCTGCCATATCTCTAACAAAGGAATCTACACTTCTACATCGTTGTGCCCTTTGACACATACAATTGGCCCAGGTATCCTGTGGGACCAAAAATAAATGGGAAACTACTTTATTATCTCCTCAATGAGATGTAAAAGCAAGGTCCTGGCCACTTACGATCATTAAAAATCCCGTGGCACTTTTTCCAAGGGCACAGCCATTAGCCCTGATGTCCTGGCTCAATTCCAGTTTGGGTCATTACAATTACATTCTGCCTACCTTTTAGTTTCGAATGGGCAACGTATTCTGCTTCACTTCCTGTCCTAAACTGTAATGCAGTGTAGTGGTGTGCTGTTAATCAGCTTTTATGGGCCTTCCCAGGGATGGCTCCATCTCAGGGGCATAAGAAGTGATTCTTCTGTGGCCATGTATAGGTACGTTTTTAGAGTGCTTTGAGATTAGACTTAGAAAAAGAACTAACTTCAGGATCTCAGGTACCACAGTATGGTAACTGCTGGAAAAGGCTGAGCACTGGACAATAACATATACCTGGTGCCTAGACCTTCTGCACAGGTCAATGTTACCCTATCTGAATGCACCCTCTCCACCAGCACTGCACTCTAGCTTTATGAGACACACATTGGTAAATTATTTGTATCGTCCCATTGTTTACTGCTCTTGGATACAGCCAGCATTGTAAAAACCTTCCGATCTACAGTCTGTGCAGCTCATCCATCCCCCATTAGTAGTTTGATTATAGGAATATTATACTATGAGCCCCATTGCCTTGGCAACTTAGTGCTTTGGGGGTTTTGCAATAGCCTAACAGATATAAATTACATGTACCACTTGCAGCAGGAACGCAGTCATTTATTTATCAGACGAGCAACCTTTTCCAACCCCCTTGTAGCTAGATTGTGCAAGCCCAGCTGCCAGGCTTTCAGTAGGCCCAGCAACCTCCAAGGCTCTGGCTACACTACAAGGCTTTTAGCGACATGGCTGTGCTGCTACAGACATGCCGCTAAAAGGCGCGCGGTGTAGCTGCTGTTTGTCGGCAAGAAAGAGCTCTCCTGCCGACAAGCTTCCACCCCCCAAGAGCAGCAGGGACTTTATGGGCAGGAGAGCGCTGCTGCCGACAAAGCATTGTTCACATCGATGCTTTTCATTGGGAAAACATTTGTCGTTCAGGGTGTGTGTGTGTGTGTGTGTGTGTGGTGTTGTGTGTTGTGTTGTGTGTGTGTGTGTGTGTGTGTGTGTGTGTGTGTGTGTGTGTGTGTGTTTTAACACCCCTGAATGATTGACAAAAGTTTTGCCGACGAAGTGCTGGTGTAGACAAAGCCTAAGTGAGGAAGCAAAGTACAGGTTCTAGGAGCTCTGTGTTTTGTGCTTCTACGTACAAGCTATGGCCTGATCTGACGCTCGTGGAAGTCAGTGGAAAGACTCCCATTGAGTTCAATGGTTATTGAATCAAGCCCGATGTCTATAATTAGCCTGGCCTGAATTTAAAGAATACAGAGTGAGAAATAAGAGCTTGGGTTGAGCTTCTTTTCTCAAAGCCACATTAACGAGAATGGGGTGTTCGCCTTCCTCAGGGCATGCCTTGAATGGCAAAAAGGCTTTTCAATCAGAACCTTCAATGAGTTAGTTTAACATCCTGAAAAAGCTCCCTGCACTAGCACATCTGAAGCCATCTTTGCAGGCTGCATTGTAGCTCAGGGGGGAGCCTCAGACAGTTTTGAAAATCTTAGCCTTAATATTTACAGATCCGTACACAAAAACTGTCTAGTGGGGCTCAGAATGGTCTCTAACTACTTGCATTTAACATAAAGTCAGTTCTCCTCCCCACACAAGGCAGAGCAGGTCCAGTCCAGTTAATTCACCTGACAGACTGCACCTGGGGACGAGCCAGGGATTGAAAGGCTGATTGATAGAGCCCAGATGAGAGAGACCAGGTGGGGTGGTTGGTATAAAGCCAGGAAATTGGCAACAGAAAGGAACTTCAGGAGAAGTAGTCTGCTGTCACTCCCTGGGAGAAGTGTATAGGCTGAGAAGTTAAGTAGTCCACTGCTACTCCCGAGGAGGAGGCAGTTTGGGCTGGTAAACCCCAGTGAGTGGGGAGCCAGAAGAGTTGGAAGGAGTCCAGGGAAAGAGCAACAGTGCCTAGGAGAAGCACAACACAGTTGTTAGACATAGGGTCCCTGGACTGGAGCCCCACGGTCCCCTGCCAGCCACAGGGGAGGTGGCATCGACTGGACAGTGAAACAGAAGACTGACTGGGACAGTTGTCAGCTAGGAATTTACTATCCTGGAACAGGAGGGCTATGGTGACCTGGCTGGAGGACCAAGCCATGAAGAGAGAAGAGAGAGAGAGAGGTAGCAGGGTGCATGAAGGAGCAGCAGAAGGAGGTGTTGGACCTGGAAGAAGCTAATCCCCAGAGCAGCCACGAGGAGGCACCCCAGCGGTGAGTGGACCCCAGGACACTCAGTTACATTACATTAGTTAAAACTAAAGCTGGTTGAAAATTGGGTTTTCCCCTCATTGAACATTTATACAAAAATCAAAAAGGTTTGTCAAAATTAGCCAAAAATAAATATAAAAAAAACCCTGAAAATGTTTGGTTCCAAACATTTTGATTCAGAAATGCTGCTGCAATGCTTCATGGGAGTCGTGTCCAGTTCACTTGCCGAAAATTCCCATCCACCCCTCAGACAGACTTCCTGGCTGCGCTACATCTGCCATGGTACACCACAGTCTCCTCTCTCACTGAGCTGCTATGGTACATCATGTGAGTCCCACGTCTGCCATGCGTTATGTCAGATGTAGCCCATCTGGGGAGCCTGGCTCATAGGTGAGAATGGGGGCATGAGGCACCAGAACTATAACTCCCATGAGGCACTGCAGTTGCATTTCCAAACTGACAATTTTTAGTTTTCAACCTAAAGCTTTTGGGTTTTCAGCTGTTCAGGTATTTAGACAAAAAGTCAACATTGTCTGCTGAAAGCAGATACTTTTTGCAAAAAACCCTAGTTAATTTAGTCAAAACCTTAGTTTTTCTCTGAAGCTTTTGATCAGCCCTGCCTAAAACATAGCTCAGCTGTGGTACAATATACCATACTCAGCCTTCATCACTCGCTGAGTGCAGATATGTCCCCTGGGTGGTGCTCATGCCCCTGTCTCAGGTGGCATTGCCTCTTCTACCGTTCTGAGGCCATGTCTACACTACGGGATAATATCGAATTAGCTAAAATCGGTTTTATAAAACTGATATAAATTCGATTTCATGCAGCCACACTAGGCACAGTAATTCGGCGTTGTGCATCCATGGTCCGAGGCTAACATCGATTTCTAAAGTGTTGCATTGTGGGTAGCTCTTCCGTAGCTATCCCATAGTTCCCGCAGTCTCCCCCCCCCTCCTCCATGACGTCCATTTGAGTCTCTGGCTTCCCGTTTACGCTTGTCATGCAGCACTATGTAGCCTGGAGATTTTTTTCAAACGCGTTGGGCATTTCGTGTTCTGTAACGGGAGCTCTGATAGACAGATTTGTCTCCCCATAAAGCCGATCAGGATTCCAGATCTCCCGTACGGTCCATGGAGGCTCGTTTTTGGATTTGAGACTGCATCGCCCACCCGTGCTGTTTGGCAACAGGAAATGTAATCTCAAAAGTTTGGGGGCTTTTCCTGTTTACCTGCCCGCTGTATCCCCGAGTTCAGATTGCTGTCCAGACGCATCCGTCCACAGTGGTGTACATGTGGGATACGCTGGAGGCCAATAACGTCATTTCAGTAAACTTGGCATAGATAATGAAACTCAGTTTCTCTACACCCCCTCTTACCTGTCCGCTGCTGTCATCGAAGTGTGCCCTCTATTATCCTTCATGGCTGTAAATCAGCCACGGTTGAGTTGTCTAATCGGGGCACATACGCAATAAAGCAAATCTCTGTAGATTGACTCCCGAGTCAATCCCTCCCTTATGGTTTTCTCTAAAAAGAGTACAGTCTCTGCTCTACAAAATAAGGTGCAGGGTAGTTGTATTAGAGGACAGGTGTATCAGAGAGCACAGCTGCTCACGTGTCAGAGTGACTTCCACAGGCGTAGTGCCCCTGCAACAACCCCACCCGTTGCTTCCACTTCTCCTCCCACACCTTTCCTGGGATACCGTATTGGGCAGTGTCCTGCCCATTCTTTGTGTGGTCCATTGAAGTAATAAAGAATGCCAGGAATAAGACATTTGATTAGTGACATAAATATGAGTCCGGGGGAGGCAGCCTTCCGGTCAGCTGAATGATAGTCGAGGGCAGGCATATTAAGCTGGATTCCATTCTTGTGGTGTACGGGAGGGTAGCAACAGCCTGCTGCTTGCTTATTAGCAGTCAGGGCAGTACGAATCTTTTTCATTTACACAGGAAAGGTGACGGGCTGAAGTCCCCAGTTGCTTATGATTGAACAGCTGTTCTGTCATCCTATACTACATGGGGTTCAGTAACCAAGAATGATGCCCTCATAGTCATGACATGTTAGAATTCATGAGACGGTTGTTACTAGTCCTCACGCACCGGCTACCATCAGGCGTCGCGATGAGAGGGAGAGGAGCGGATACTGCTCTTCACTGCGCGTCATTCGCCGGATTTACCAGCCAGCATTCAGTTACAGATTTAGCGGTGACATTGAAAGAACGTCACAGAAATGATTTCTTTCCTTTCTCTTTCATCGTTGGTGGGGGGGGGCAGAGAAATCTGAGAAGGTATTCCCTGAACACGCCAGACACCTGGTGTTTGACCTACAGACTTGGTGAGCTCAGCCAAGAATGCCAATAATTTTTCAGATGAAATATGGCTGAAAGCTGTTCTGCATGTGCACTGCTGGGCAAATAGTGTGGATTAGCTGGAAGGTCCTCAGCTAACCCCCTCCATTCCACAGATATGTGAGCGTCCATTGAGTACTCTGGTCCTTCCCGTTACGCTTGTCATGCAGTAGCACTATAGTAGCTTGGAGATTTTTTTTTCAACGTGCCTTTGGCATTTCAGTGTTCTGTAACGGAGCTCTGATAGACAGATTTGTCTCTCTCCCCATAAAGCCGATCAGGATTCCAGTATCTCCCGTAACGGGTCCAATTGCTGGAGGCTCGTTTTTGAGATTTTGAGACTTGCATCAGCCCACCCAGTTGTCTTGGTCAGAGCTCACGCTGGGCAACAGGAAATGTAATCTCAAAAGTTTTGTGTGGGCTTTTCCTGTTTACCTGCCCGCTGTATCCCCGATGTTCAGATTGCTGTCGCAGACGCATCCGCTCCACATGTGGTGTACATGTGGGATACCGCCTGTTAGCGCCTGAATAACGATTCGATGTGTCCCGTGTTCCACCACCTAACCGATAATCTCGATATGTTAATATCGAATTTTAGCGCTATTTCCGTCCACACTAACCGTAATCTGATATGTTAATATCGAATTTAGCGCTACTCCTCTCGTCGGGGAGGAGTACAGAAATCAATTTAAAGAGCCCTTTATATCGATATAAAGGGCTTTGTAGTGTGGACAGGTACAGCGTTAAATCGATTTAACACTCTTTAAATCGATTTAAACGCGTAGTGTAGACCAGGCCTGAGCGACATATCTGCCTCTCTCCACTGCCCTTTGAAGAGAGATCACTGTTGCTTATATCCCTTTTTTTAGACCCAGCGCATTATGCACTAGTCAATTTGATCAGCCCCTCTCATTTTTGCCTGTTTATTTGACTGTTTGGCCTGCTCCATGTGTTTAATTTCCTCATTTCCTTTGTGTTTCTTTGAAGTCTGATTACAGTAAATATGCAAATCACCTTTCCTAACTGGAAGTTCCTTCAGTAAACATGCTGGGTGCCAAAGGAATAAACCTCCACCCTCCTTGCAAGATCTGCTCCCCATAAATTTGTTTGTCTTGTGCGTGTGGGGCGGAGGGTGCAGCAACTGAGGAAGGAAGGTCAGGGCTTGTCATTGCTGGGTGCAAAGGAAAGAATTTGATTAGATCCGTTTGAACAGAGAGAGGCGAATTAAAGCATCTAGAAGGAGAACTGGGTCACCGTTCACAGGGTGCATGAGGGGAGTGGAGAAAGAAGACCTGGATGAGTGCTGAGGAGGGTGGGCAAAATGCCTAGTCTGGCTCCCATCAAAGACATTGGAGAGACTGATTCCCATTGGCTCGCCTAGGAAATCCGAATTGCACAAGTCTGTGTGCCACTGCACACCCAAGACAAGGCTACTCCAGTGTGAGTGCATTTGCCCCAGCAACAGAGAACCGTGTAAAAATGGAGCAGTAAATGGAGCAGTATCATTCAGCCCCTGAGCGTACGCTGCAGAGGTGTTTCTCCTGCTCGCACTGTGGAACCACAGCACTAGTGCGCTGTGGCCCTGATCCGTGTGCCACAGAAGTGAATGGAAATATTCCTATTGACGTCAGTGAGCTTTGGCTCGAGTACCCGTCGTAGTATTTGGTGTTCAAAACAATGGCCTCCCTGTGGCTCAGCTGTGCGAGGGGAGACGGACAGTTGCAGGCTAGGTGTGTGGGGGCCTTTGCAATCCTGCACATGGCAGAGTTGGCCATGGTTCAGTGCAGGGGATGGGGCCACTGCGTCCACACTCACGTAAGCCCAGTTGCTACAAACCCTGGGTAGGTTGTGCCAGTTTTAGACGGGGGGCTGGAGCCGTGGCCACAGACGGGAGGTACAGAGCCGCTCCGTGCCCTGCCAGCAGTCTGGGGACTGGTTTCTTTGCATAGCCCCTTTGCACAAACAGACTAACAGCCAACGCACTGAAGACAGGGGTGAAGGGAGTGACTGTCGCCCTGTCTGATGACTGGGGCTCCCTCTTTCGGGCCAGGCTCTGGCCCACTCTGCTTTGTATAGGAGAGGGAGAGTCACAACGAAGCATCTCCTCACCTTGGGGGTCTTCACCAGGGGCACCCACCGTGCCAATCCTTGAACTGCCTGAATGTTCAACTTGTGGCATCCCAGGTGTGGGGGCTTGAGCTACGGCCATGCAGGGGCTGGCACAGTGCAGCTAGCAGAGAAGGAAGTGAGACATCTCCAAAGAGAGGTGTAAGGGCAACCCCCCAGCACACTCCAGGCAGTGGTCTGCCCTCAAATGCCTCTGGAGTCTAGTGCCATGCTCCCATGTCCACTTCCACCCACCCTGTGGCTGTGCATTACGCAGCCATAGAGGGACAAGGTGCAAAGGCACAGTGCATCCTTGGTCGAGGTTTGAAAGCTGCTCTCAAGCACAGCGTGGCTCAGTGGCTGGTAGCACAAAGACTCGTTTGTTGATATTCCTGTTGCTGGATCCTGGAGCGGCCAAGGCACCCAGCCTGTGACATAAAAGAACCATGTAAAAACAAAGCCACTTCTCTGTGAGGCGAGCATTGCTGGAAAGGACTTGTGATGTGATAAGCTTTGCTCCCCGATCTATATTTGTAACCAAGCCGTGCATTAATATCAGATGAGATGGATGTTCAAAGCTTTTTCTTGCTGAACAGGAAGGTGCTGTCTGTTGCTCACGTGTGTAAAGAGGAGTTGTACCTGCTGATCTTGATGAATGGCTCATTTCTGCTCTAAGTTTTCTTTGGAAATTAGGAGGTGAGTACACAGCCCTGGTGCTGATAAGGAATGCTGTTATTCTGTGTTCTGTAGCCATTTCTCTAGCAAGCCGACGCTTCATTTGCATTGCTTTTTTAACCTTATATGCTCAGTGGGCCCAGCCAGACTTCTCGCTACTTGAATTAAATGTAATTAGGCTGAGCAGTGAGGAAGAAATGATGAATGGGGACATCACTTCGGAAAACACATCTCTCATGACTGCTTATCTCAATGACATAAGAGGACTTGAATACAGTCTGGGAAATAAAGGCAGACAGGGCCTCAGCATACCGTGTTAGACTATAATAGCTCTGGGGGCTAGACCTGGCCAAAATTTATTTATTATTTAGGGCATTGCTGTTATTTGTAAAGGCTATTGAGGAAAATTAAAATTCTTTGAGAGGGAAGATAGCTGAAGAAGCCTAGTATTAGCAGTAAGAATGTATTGTAGGAAATAATGCACTGCTTTACTGCACTGCTTGGAAATGTTCTAATGTGCCTCTGCGAGTGTGGCCAGATCCCAGTCTCTGGGTTGTGCTAGTTGGACTCCAGCGACCAGAAGTTCTCCTGGAGTGGAGTCCCCCTGGTACAAGCCACCCGTAAACCCTGTTCTGCTGTGAACCCACATCCTCTTCTATTACAGAAGTGATCAGGGAGCCATTGTGCTAGGTGTCACAGCAGTGCTTTAGAAAGAGGAATGGAAGGCCGGAACACGATGCAAAGAATGCACCAAGATCATGCATGGTACAAGGACAGCTCTACTGCCTGAAATCTTGGTTCCCAAGTACAACCTAAGAGCAATTGTCCTTGAGGGATGACCCCTCCCCACAGCCCACCCCAGATGCAGATGCAAAGAGAACTGGAACTAACTCAGAAGGGTGACCATTGGTGACTCTCAAGAGTTGGCAAAGGTGACACCAGAAAATCTACCCACAAAAAACTCTCCAGAGGACAAATGGCCAGAGAAGGAAGAGACTCCAAATAAAACCACCTGAAGTGGAAGAGCAGTAAAGTTGCCGCTGAAATGTGCTGATTGGATTTTGAACCTAGCCATTCGAATCCCCCTGTGCCCCTGAGGTGAATTTGGCCCTTTTATGTACAATCAGAGCTGTGCAACATATTAATTGAACAACTTATCCAGTGTGCTGAGTCATTGCTTGCTACACGTTTGTTTAATAATAAATACAAATGTACAGCATTTCAGCCTGTGGGTTGTCTGTAAACTGTTTGCTTCTATTATTCATGGTGTGTGCTTGGGCACCCAAGTCACATGCTATTGTCACTTAATGCACTTAGGTACTTATATGGCCCCTGACACCATAGTGCCTGACAGTCTTTCACATCACTCCTGTGAGAGAAGGTGGGGCTAATATCTCCATTGTACAGAGGGGAAACTGAGGCACAGAGACTCCATGACTTGCCCGAGGTCACACAGTGTCCACGGCAGAGCAGGGGCTTGATCCCACATCTTCCAACTTCTAGGTTGGCTGGCTACAAGGAGTTTGTAGCACCATGGGGCTCTGATCTCAGCTGGCGTCTCTAGGCACTATTGCCATACCAATAATTAAATAACTAATCCACAATTGCTCATGAGGTAGCTGGGTTGGACTCAACAAGGTGCCAGGCCTTCTTTTCATCCGTAACTTGGCACCAGCCTAGGTAGGTTTATTAACATCTGGCTAGTAATAAATAATAATTAACAGGTGGAAGCCTACCCACGCCATGTGGGGGATTAATATGGTCTTTCTGGGAGGAGAACCTGAATTTCATGTAACCTAAAAACACTCCAAATTGGGGACATACCCTGACTGAAAGTTCCTCAGGGGACAAAATGGGATCTAAAGGTGCCAGGACATTGTAAGGAAATGGTCAGACTCAGGTAGAAGTGTCACAATCAGTTGTCACCAGGACTGGATTCATGCAATGTGGGACACACTATGGTGGCAGGTGTCATATGATGAGTGGAACTGAAGGAATAGGGCCAGGATCCAAGAGGGATATAATTTGGTGCAACATCTGCAGCTCAGGTATGCAAGTCAATATCCAAGCAAACACCGGCTTCTCGGCATGTAACGTTGTCCTCCGTGAATGCTCAGTAGAGAATGCTGCCTCACTCACTGCTAACGGGACAGCTGGGAGGGCGCTTCTCCTCCCAGAGAGGCAGCAGCTTGCCCCACCCTTGGGAGGAGCTAGGGCAGTAGAAAGGATCTTTTCTCCCCTTCCCACCCTCCAGACATTGCAAGGGGTAAGTAATTGCATGGGTGGTGGACCAGGCACACTTCAGAGCAGAAGGGCCCCTCTCTGAACTGTCGTTCTGGGCTGTCTCAGACTCCAGCAGGCGTCACTGGAACAGTCCTGAACTGTGAGGGCTAGAAACTCCCAAAGGGAGCTGAGATTGTGATGAGATCACATGACTCCAGGAGCTGAAACCCTAGCCAGGTGCCCACAGTGACTGTGCCTTAATTAGCCCTGATCCTCACAAAAGAAGGTGGTGGAAAAGTCAGTGCTTGGGAAACAAAATAGCCCTCTGGATGAGCCCCACTGAAATCCCAGGTTCAGTTCCGAACAACCCCAGACTTTCAAAATCTGAATCCAGATCCATATGCAGATGTGGTGTGAGACCATCTCAAAGGAAAACAAACAAACCATGAAATAAGATAAACCCAGAGCCTGTCCTGGAGTGCAAAGGTAACAGCTCCCATCAGCAATTAGGGCAGGCTTTAGTTCTAACTGAAAAATGGTTATCTCTTGCAGGTTACCCGACCCCAATCTAAGGCCTGCTTCATTATGTAAGACGCCGACAGCATAGCAAAAATCTTGGCCCCCCAAGGAAGATCCAGTGAATTGGTTTGCATTAGAACATCATGTCCAAGGAACAGCCGATGTCCTCACACCCCCCTGGGAAATGTTTCAGCTTAGCTCTGTCTGCTCTAGGTCTGCAACACGCTGCTGTAGGACACGACACAGTTTAGCAATGTGAGGTTTAAATGAACTGAGACGGCGAGTGGGCGCGAATTCACATCTGCATGTACTACCATTGCCTTCAGATTTGTCACTAATTAATGAATAGGTTGTTAGTTTGCTGTGCTTACAGAGTACTCGTAGCAAGCTTTAGGCCTGACCCTGCACCCTCACTCAGGAGAACTTCTCAGATCATTGACTATACAAATGCAGCCACATGCTTTGCACTAGGCACAGAAACAAGTGCAGCAGGGTTGAAGCTAGGGTCACATAACCATTGTGGCCCCTGGTTCCTGGGGTAAATTGGAGTAGCCCAAAGGCTGCCCTAACTTACCATTAGCTGTCCGTGACCCATAAAAAGTTGTGACAGTCTCTAGGGCTCATCAGACCATAGAAATACCCTAGCTACACCTTTCTCCCCTGGAATGTAGCCAGAGGAGAGAGTGGACTGGAACTGCTGCATCAGCTCTACTCTACCTAGAGATTCCTCTGACATCCCAAAGGGGAAACCCCAGGTAGCCAGCTCAGCAGAATTCCCAGCTACTTTTCTTCAGTAGAGTGGCATAAATCAGCTGGAGCAGGGCCCAGAGGCTGCCCCATGCATAGATAGTGCTGTTTGTTTGTGATAGGTGTGGCTGTGGAGTGCAAGGATCCAGGATCCATTCAAGGAGGCAGCAGCAAGGTGGTTCCAAGGACCGTGACACTGACTTGCCTGACTTTTCTACAATAAACATTTCAAGTGGATGTTGTTTTCACATAGTTTCTTGCCTACCCCAGGGCTATACATGACCCAACCTTGCTCTGAGTTTGGAATCATTAGCACAGAGAATCTGCTCAGGGGAATGGCCAGGCAAAACATTTCTGTGAGCAAGCTCTCCATGTTAGCAGCCATATCCTGGTCAGTGCACGTAATGCAATGAGATTTGTGTTGGGGCTCAGCAACCTCGTAGGTAGCAGGAATAATGGTACAGGGCAGGAGGGAGGAAGGCAGTGCAGAGTCCTGGGCAGGATACATGTAAGGATGCACTGTCGGCTCCACCTGGTAATGCCCTTCTGCAGCTCCTGGCATGGGAGCTCTTCAGTGCATACGCCGTGTGGGTGAATGAAGTCAGAATCGAGCAGAATGTCTCTGCAGTTGGTGGCTGCAGATGTTCTGCTCAGCGCCTCTGCCAGAGTTCGGCCCTAGTATTCCATAAACAACCCCTTCCTCTCCTGTACGAGGCTCCATCCACTCCATTGTGCTCTGGAAGAGACGGAGCGGCTCTGAGGCCAACAAGACTGGTGGGAAAGGCAGCTGGGGTTTTCTGTCACGTAAACATTTAGTGACACAAGTTCAGAGAGTAGCAACCTGTACGCTACGAACAAGGAGAGCGAGACAGCGGGTGATGGGGAGCGAGGGCTGGGAGATCGACAGGGGCAGCAGGATTGTTGGCTCCCAAGACCCTTTTCTCTGGTGTTATTGTGTAAAAAACGCAGCATTGCTACACTCCTGGGGCCGAAAGTCTGCTCCGCTGCACCAGTTGCACATCTGTGTGACTCCATTCCGCTCAGTGGAATGACACTGGCTTATAAGTGGTGTAACAGAGCAGAGTCAAGCCCACAGCTTGTCCAGTCAGCCATTAGGCATGAAATCCTCATCCCACAGGGCTCAATGGAATTTTCGCTATTGATTTCAGTGGGGCCAGGATTTCACCTGCAGCGTGAAACCCACTTGGTTGCCTGTATCCCAGATAGCATCATGTAAGCAAGCAGCCCGTCCCCTTTAGATACAAAAATAACAGCAATAGAAGAATCTTTTCTGTTTTCCCACAGCAGGAGGTAGGTTTCAGGCTGTGCATTTTCCCTGCCTACATAACAGCACTGTATAAAAAGGTGTAACTTTGGTTTGGGACTGGAGTGCTTTGACAGCAACTTCTGTAAGGAAATCGTACCACGTGCACATTAGCGACTGGTTTTACAGTCATTCCCGTGAGGCCCCAATGTTTCCAGATGCCAAGTGCCCCCCTGGGAAATGCTCAACACGGGCTCTTGATGTCCATCGAAATCACCGGGAATTGTAAATGTCCAGCACCTCCTATGAGGCACTCAGCACCACATAGGATCGTAGTCTGAGATGAGGGTACCAGGAGAATTTTATTAGCGAAGTTTGCTGGTCCCTGAAGAATTCACGCTTGAAACAATTCTGAGCTGCTGAGTCAAGTTTTATCAGAGCAAACTGGGAGTCTGGAATGACTTGTTTTTATAAAAGCATTGAATAGCCCCGTCCCTGCAAATGACAATTTTGTACTTCATTTGCTCATTTTTGCAATTTTAAAAGTGCCTGGTTTTAGGATTGTCTTGGGTTCCCTGCCCCTCCTTTCCGATTTACTTTAGCAATTATCGCCAAGTCTGAGTGTAGTGCCAGGAATCCGAGCTGTTATTCTGCATGCGGAAAAGCTGCTAAATCTAGGAAACTAACCATGAAATCTAATAATAGAACTTTGGATTTAGCTTAGCCAGAGATGTCAGTTGTAGCAACTCCAGTCCAAAAAAAAAGAGGAGAGAGAATTGCTTTTGGCTTTGAAATAATGACATACCAATTACCTTTGCTTCAGGATGGTCTTGTGGTAAAACTGCAGAACTAGGTACTGGAAATTCTGGTTTCTGGACTCAGGTCTGCCCCAGCCTTGCTAGGTGACACAAAGCAGATGACATTTACCTTCCTCAGCACAATAGGAGATGCTTTGCCATCTGTAAAATGGGCATGATAACAGTTCATCTAAGAAGTCTAGTGGGTTGTGAAGCTTTATTAATTACAGTTAGATCCCACTTTGTGATCATCTAATGGAAAGAGCTATACAATTGCCAAGTATTATTAATGTGATAAATTGAATATTTGCCTTGTAAAACAACCCATTTAGAAATACAATATAATCTTGTCCAGGGCTTATCTTTCAATGGCTGCTATTTTGCAGGCCAGAGGCTTCTTACTTGTATGTGATGCAAAAATAAATGTCTGCTAACAGGGAAACTGTGCAGGAGAGATATTCTCCCCTCCCCCATCCACATTTGCACACTGATCTTTCGATTGCATACTATAAATCAACTCTGCCAACCAAGTGTGGAGTGTTCTGAAAGATCGTATTTGCTCTGGATCAGTTCACAACCAGATTGCTTTTATTTTGCTTCATAAGAAGTTGAGGCTGGAGATGTATGGACACGTTATGACTTATGTTTGCATCTGCCTCACTGGCAGGAGAGAAATGGTTTTTTGGGGGTTTGCAAACCTTCTCCAATTATTTCCCTGAAATGGCTGGGATGAAATACGGCTGGGTGATATAATTAGCAGAACTAATAAACTGGCAAGAATTTGCTTTTGTTTCCTTTTGAGAAAAAAAATGCTGCAGTGAGCTTGACATCCTATAGCATAACTTGTCACTGGATAGAATGATGCCTGGATTGCAAATGTTTGCTGTGGCTTACAGGTAGGATCACAGCCCAGGAGGAGACCCAGGAAGAAGTGGGAGAGGGGGAGTCCCACGTCGTCCTCTTGTGCCGGAGGACAGTAATTTACTGCAGCTCTGGAAACTCCTTCCACCCAGCCAGCACAATCACCATGCAGGGTGACGAGGGAGTCATGGCTCCACCTGCTCACTACCTCTCTCTCCACCCACTCGTCCTCAATAGGAAGAAGCAGCAGTGTAGCCTTTGCACAGGACTGGTTCCCAAGATCCAGCTCGCTCTCAGGTGGCTGTTTGAGAAAAGGGACAATTAGGATGACCAGACAGCAAGTGTGAAAAATTGGGATGGGGGTGGGGGATAATAGAAGCCTATATGAGAAAAAGACCCCAAAATTGGGGCTGTCCTCATAAAGTCAGGACAACTGGTCACCCTAGGGAGGATCCAGACCCCATGCACCGACACTACGGCTAGCTCTGTGGTAATTGGATGCATCACACCAATTTAAAAAGTGGTGAAATGAAAAGAATGGGATGAGTTGGGAACAGGGTTTGCAATTCTCTGCTCTAACCACTGGACCACACTCCCTCACAAGAGTTCAGCTTCCCTCCTGTTGCCGCAGGGGAGAGGCTTTCAGACTGTCACCCTGCCCTAAGCACTCTGAAGCGTAGAGTCACTTGAATGAAGCGTGTTTTCTTTGCAGAAAGGGGTTGATGTTGTTCCCACTGAATTCAAGGAAAGCTACTGAACAATAACAGAATATGTAGCATACTGTTTTTTCAATGGAGCCCTCCATGTCTCCTCTGGACCTCTTTAATCTCTCTACCCACTGCTGCTTTTACTCCCCACATGGTCAAGTGTCTTGTGTGCAATGCCTGTCCCTGTGCAGGGGTGTCTGCAGCTCTCCGGAGTCTCTTGTTCTCCAGAGGGCCATCTGAGGTACCACAGAACAAAAATGAGAGGCTCCCTCTCTTTGAAAAAGAAAATATTGTCAGCTCAGCCATTGTCAGGTCGCTTAGGTATAAAATACTGGTTTTGCAATGTGTGGGTGGAGGTTCCTTTTTAAACCTATTTTTAGTCATTTAAAACAATTATAAGATGCAAACAGTTGTTGTTTGTTCCTCTGCAGTGTTTGCAGCCCCTGCCTTGCAGCATTTGCCATCCGGTGAGAGGGACAGTGAAATTGACTAGAAACACACCTGAAACTGACCTGTTTTCATTGTCACGGCTAAGTGACATGGAAAAGGCAAGCCAACAGCATCAGTGGCAAGGACTTTTAGGCCAGTTACATTATTTAACTTTGAATCCACTATGGAGTAATTGGTAATATGAGAAAGTCAAAATTCCCCCCGCCAATGGTTCATTGGACTGACGCAGTTGAGGCATGTCAGTTTCATCACCAATGGTGCAGAAGGGAGTGATGTGGCCATCACATCTGACCACCTATGACCCAATGGATCAGGTACCCATTTTGCCCTTGGCTGAATGGACGAGGCCTTTCAGTGTGAGATGAAGCAAGACTCAAAGCTGTGTTGTAGTCGAGCTCCTTAACAATTCAGCCAAAAGAAGGGTGTTTTTATAAAACAATTTGGAATCTGACAGCATCATTTTTCCCTCTGAACTCTGCAACATCCCTGCCTGCCTTCCAAATCCTCAGTCCATTCTTTCTTCACTATATTTTCTGTTCCTTCATCCTCCATGAGTCGCATACGCTTGAGTAGTGGATCAGTCACCATACTAGCTGTTGTCTTTAAGGCTTATTAATGCTTTCCAACTCACTTCCTGTTTTCCTGTGGATAACCCTGCCACTGGAGCACTTTTCTGTAATAACTCACGTGGCAAAGTTACCGTCAGAATGTTGGTGGATAATTAGTAAGATTCATACTCAACTAGAAGCAAATCATTCTTAATTTCTGTGACCAGTCTGAAATTATGGTTGTTTCACTGCGGGCTCATCTTCCAAACAAAATACGAGAAAAGCAAAGTAACTGTCCACTGTGGAGAAACTGAAACAGCTGGCAGATGTTATCCAGAGAGATTCAGTCTGCCCTGCCCCACAGTCTGTGCGCTAGGGCTTGTTCCTGGGACTTAATTTTCAGGGCTAAACCTGGAGAGACAGGCCTATCTGAAATCAGGATGGAGAAGTGAAAGGGTTGAGGACTTAATGCCTGCTCCACCACCCATTGAACTCAATGGCAGTCTTGTCCTGGACTTCAGTGCGAGCTGGCTCAGGCCTTAGGGAAAGGTACTGGAGGGTGGGAAAATAGGTGACTAGAAAGAGGAGGATCAGCTAACAGAAATAGAATAACAAGGGCTTCCGTGGAGTCTGAAGACATGTGTGTGACACAAGAGGACCAGGACATGGATGTGGGATGAACTCATGTTGTTTCTGTGTTTTAACCACTGGGGAATAGGAGTTAGGCGACACGTGGCCTATGTTAGAAAGAGCCCCGCGACGTGGGTCTCCGTGGTGCCAGTGACCGCTTGGCAACAACCTCTTAGACTCCAGCTAAGGAGCCAGCCATGCATCGTTTATCTTTGGCATAACTCCATTGACTTCAGACTCCAGTGAGGACTGAGAACAGCCATGGCCCGTGGTGACACTTCTCACCACCATTGAGGTGATCGAGAGCTGCCGCTAGTAGCGACAAACAGCAAGGAGCAGCATGCGGACCATGGTCTCCACTCTGGGTCTGGTTGGGAAGCATTGCCTAGTGGTCACGGCCACAACCCCGGACAGCTAAGGGGGTTGTGGGGAGGGGAGCCTGGGCCCTCCCACTCCACTGGGCTCTGACCCAGGGCCCTTTGGGCTACCAGTAACCTGGCACCCAAGACTGCTTAAGCCTGTCCTCTCTGGGCCTCTTCCTCTCGTCTCCCCTCCTGAGGTCACCTAAGTCCAAGGCTTTCACCTAGTGGGAAAATCCAAACCACAAGGAAGCAAGAGGGAGTCGCTACTGTCCAGGGTCACAGGATACTTACCTCTCTGCTTGTCTCTGCAGAGGGTCCTCCCTTTCTTAACAGAGGGCCTCTTTGGGCAGCAGTGTCAGAGCCTTTAGGCTTCCCTCTGCTCTGCTGGAGCTGTGGGCTGCAGGTCTGCTCATCTTCAGCAGCTAATTCGCTGCCTTTTCATTCCTCCAGCAGATGGAACTTCTGCTGGAGGTGTGGTGGGGCGGGGCTGGCTGAGCCCGAAATGAGCCCTTGCTGCTCACTGTGGGATCTGTACAACCCATCACACTCCCGTTATTTAAACTAAGTAGCAGAATTCACTTCACTGCTAATTGATAGAACGGTTATGGGCAGGATGTCATACTCCTGAAGGGGGGCAATGCTTCATTACCACATATAGTCCTTGGGTGTAGCTCCCATTCACATCTGTGGCAGATGTGCATGAGACTGCACATGGGATGAGAGTAACACATGGTCCTCTGACCTGGTAGCCTGCTTGGTGTTCAGGAGTTGCCCTTGTGCCCACAATTCTTGAGAGACTCTTTGTTCAGCCTTCTCCCCAGACTACATTTCTCCGAAGCTGAGCCATCTAAAGGTACAATTCCCAGTACCACAGTCTTCACCACCTTGGCATACAGTAAATTAGGCAGTCAAAATAGTTGACCTGGTCTATGTTCTGGGAATATCTCTCTGTTCCAGAACACCTGCACCTGACGCTTCTGTTGAGACAAGGTTGGGGAAGGAATATCTCTTATTGGATCAGCTTCAGTAGGTGAGAGAGACAAGTTTTCGAGCCACATAGCAGTGCCGTAACAAGGGCGAGGTGCACAAAGCGGAGGGGGGCAGCTCTACCGTGATCGGCGGTGCTTCGGCAGAAGCTCTACCTCCGCCGCTTCTTCGGCGGCAATTCGGTGGTGGGTCTCTGAGTCCCTGTCGGAGGGAAGGACCAGTTGCCGAATTGCCACCACCGCTTCATTCTTTCTTCGGCGGCAATTCGGCGGTAGGTCCCTCCCTCCGACAGGGACTCAGGGACCCACTGCCGAAGAGCCTGGAGCCAGCCCTTGCCTCAGGCACAAAAATTCCTTGTTACAGCTCTGCTATACAGAGTTCTTCTTCAGGGCAACACAGCTACATACACTGCATACAAATTCTATTTGATTAATTTCTTCTCTAATATTTTGGAGCAATTAAAATGACAGAGGTTTAAAAAAACAAAAACAAAAAAGTCCAGTGACACAAAGTATAGGTTTAATCTGTGGTGGTGTTTTCTTCTTAAGCATTCCTTAGCGGCACTAGGCACAATACCGGATGCTATTTTTACAGGGACCCTGAAAATATCTTAGACCTATTTGCTTTCTGAGTCCGTGCCTGTTTCAGAGGGGTAGTAACTGAGTACCCATAGCATCCCTCTTAGTTATATGAATATGGAAAAGGCTTCAGCTAAAACATGCATAAACCCCAGAAATCTGTCGGTCATCTCTAGGCAACTGTCAGTGTCTGGAAGGGTGGATGCGAAAGTTAAATGCATTCACTCGTGCATTCACATGCCCAGTCTTATGTTCATCTGTAGTCTGCTGTTTGTTCCTAGGCAGCGGGAGTGGCACACTCCTTTCCTGAAAGCCTTGTAATTGATTGTGGTTTGGTGAGGGGGAGGGATAGCTCAGTGGTTTGAACATTGGCCTGCTAAACCCAGGGTTGTGAGATTGATCCCTGAGGGGGCTATTTAGGGACCTGGGACAAAAATCTGTCTGGGAATTGGTCCTGCTTTGAGCAGAGGGTTGGACTAAATAACCTCCTGAGGTCCCTTTCAACCCTGGTATTCTATGATGTACTGGATGTGCCTCCTTCCATTAGATCAGATCAAGTGATTGATGATAAAGAGAAAAATGCCACTGCCTGCTCAAGAGGAGGCCTGAGGCAGTGTGGAGATGAGCCAGGGGTTATGGATGTATCCAAAGCCCACTGAAGTCAACAGGAGGGCTTTGATATAAGATCTGGCCCTATTCTTGTCACTGGAAGGAGCAAGGTGTTATGCTACACTGAGAGCAATGTCCCCTTCCACATGGAAAACTCCCATTGATTTGGACTGTAAGAGGGTCTGATCTGAACCTTAGCTGGTAGTTTAAGGCGTATAGACCTTGCTCTGTGAGCACAGGAACTCTGGGAGAGCAAAGAGCTGGTGTGAATTACTTTATGCTCTTAGGCCTGGGCTACACTAGTGGAGGGGGGCGGGGTTCAAACTAAGATACGCAACTTCAGCTACACTATTCATGTAGCTGAAGTCAAAGTATCTTAGTTTGACTTACCTGGCTGTCCTCATGGCGGCAAGTCAACTGCCACAGCTCCCCGTCGACTCTGCTTATTCCTCCTGCCGAGGTGGAGTACGAGCGTTGATTTGCGGATCGATTTATCGTGTCCAGACGAAACGTGATAAATCGATCCCCAATACACTGAACACTAATATAAACGTACCCTAAGAGGAGTAAAATTCCAGCCTGCGGAAACCAATGGCCAAAGCTGCCACTGATTTCAGTGGAACAAGGATTTTGCCACAGGACTTTCTGCTTTTATAAAAAGCATTTTAGATTGCAATGCTTTGATTATATTTTTTTTGTCACTTAGAGTGGCTGACCAATGATATGTTCGTTAACTGATTCCCATCCCAATGGTCATGGCTATAAACTGAGGGGGCCAAAATCAACCCCAGAGTTTGACACCCATGGAGTTGCAACTGGTCTAAATTTGACGCAGTATCTTTAATCGGAGGCATTCCTTTTCATAGATATTGTGTTGTAGAGGTGTGTGTCAAGATTTTCTAATTCGCTGTGTAGCTTTAGAATTTGTGTAGAATTTAAATTATTCACAACTGCGTTTCAACCTATTTAATCACACTTAAGTTATTAATTTGCAATGTAGTTCCACAGAGAGTTAGTGAGAGCAATTGTGAGAGGTTAACAGTGCAGCCTCTGCCCACAAAGCTGAGTTCTGTGTGAATTAAGTGGGGAGATATTGCTGGCAGCAAAGGATACCTGGATAATTGGTGAAACAGATAGTGACTCAGTGATAGCTATTAGCCAGTAATGTGCTGGGGGATAGCATTTAGATATTGCTGGCACAGTCACCCTGTATAATCAGGATGGACGCTGCTGAATAATTAAGAAAATGAATTAGGGCTAAACACTTATTAGAAGTACAGGTGGCATTGGAAGCAATTTGAAGCATATTCTTTTCTGGACCTTGTGTATCCCATTCAATACATTTATTTAAGGTTTTAGGGCTTGATCCTGAGGAGTAATACTCAGTAGTGGAGCCACATCTGAAATAGCTCAGAGTTAGGGGCTGTTTGGATACAGAGTTTTGGCTTGGCTCAGTGTAAAGGTAAAGGCTACTTGCGAGCTTCATCTCTTGACCTGTGTTTCTGAACAGACACAGTTCAAGGCTCTGTCATCCCCCAGTCTCGGTTCATGCTCATCTTGGAGAAGAATGCAGACTAGTTTTCTCTCCTTTCTCCACTGCTGTAGTGATGTTATACACACGGGGTTTTCTCAGTACTGACAAGTATACTAAGGAACTTCTCCCATGCTATCAGCCCAGGCCTTTGTCCTTTTTTTGACTTAGACCTTTGCTAAGGTTCTGGAATAACCCAGTAAATTAGTTTGTATTTACTATCCACTTTTGGCTCCAGGAGGACATGCACTAGAAATGATGAAATGCTACAGGAAAGTCTGTTCTTGCTTCATTTCCTGTCTTCCTGAAGTAAAATGGGGCTCTGGGCTTATCTAACCACCTTTTGAATCAGAGCAGGGGGAGCAAGGGACCTGCTGGCTGTGTCATTAAGGCCTCATCTTCAGAGCTGAAAAAGGTACGGTTTTTCCTTGGGATACCTAACGTGTGTGAGTGTGACATTATCTGATCAAAATATGACTATATAGATCATTGTTGCAACCACTATTATATATTTGCAATGAATCTTGTACAAAACGTGGCATGTAAGATAGCTATGGAAATGTTATGATTTGCTCGTTATGATTATGCTATCTGTATGCATGTATCATTTTTGTATTTGAAGTTATGAATATTGGCTGTCTACCTGGATTTCAAATGTTTGCTCCCGGGGTAACACCCACAAAGTAGTGAGCCAGCACACCTTGAAGGGACTATTCAAATTGAGTGACCCATCCAAAGGACACTTAACTCACATTGGACCATGGGAGATGAGTGGACAGTTCTATAAATGTGCTGTCTGGAATATAGGTAATGTCTTCCTGCAACAACTGAGTGAAATTGGGCATGAACATGTGACTTACCCATGTGACTCCAAACACTATTTGGTCACTTGTAATCTCCACTAGATGAGGTTTTTGTTTGAAACAATGGGTTTCCCTCCACATGGCAGAGGACATAAATGGCCCTGGAAACTCCTCCATTTTGCTCAGATCGCTAGACTGTAGACTGATACTAATGGGAGTATTCTAACGAAGGGACTGAGGTCCTTCCAATGATTTGGAAGCAACCAGAGACTTGACTTAGGCCAACAGTTTATTCCATCACTGCTACAAGCCTGAACCAGGAACTTTGCAATTACTGTATGTGTTTGATTCCTTTAACCAATTTTAACTCTCACCTTTCTTTCTTTCTTTCTTTCTTTGTATGAATAAATCTTTAGATTTTAGATACTAAAGGATTGGCAACAGTGTGATTTTGGGGTAAGATCTAAGTTACATTTTGACCTGGGTGCGTGGCTGGTCCTATGGGATCAGAAGAACCTTTCATTTGATGAGACTGGTTGTAATGAACCACTCATCTCTGAATCCAGTGTTTTTGGTGGTGACATAAGAACTGGAATGCCCAAGGAAACTGCTTTTATGACTTCTTGTAGCCAGGGTGGTGAAACAGGAGTTTATTTCTGTTACTGGTTTGGTACATCCTATGGGGGATTAGCCACCAGTCTTGGGGTGTTTCTGCCCTAGTTCTCAGCAGTTCATCCTGAATCTGGCATCCTCAGTCACTGATGCATGGTTACAGTGAGCTACCATGAGGTAAAACCACAATGCAGGCCAAATACTTCGGTTTTACCACAAGGTAGCTAGGTGAAGTCAGAGCTCTCTCTCAACCCAGGGTTGACCTTGCCTAGTTTACTTCATGGCAAAACTAAAGTGCCTTGTCTTCACGTACATCAGTTATCCCAAGGTAAAAACCCACCTTTTCTTAGCAGTGAGGACACGGCCAAAGGGGCAGAGATGAGGACAACTGCCTGCTCCTGAAGAGGAGCTCCGTATAGCTCGAAAGCATGTCTCTTTCCTCAACAGAAGTTGGGCAGATAAAGATGTTACCTCTCTCGCCTTGTCTCTCTCCCTCCTGAAGGGGGACAGCGAGACATGCCTCACTCCTAGGAATCTGATTGGAAAAATAGGCACCTCCACAGACTGAACAGGGGATAATGCAGACTCATCTAGTGGTTCTCTGAAGATGCTGGGGCAGGGAGGGAGATAAGTTCATCCTCGAAGTCCAGGAGTCTTGGATTTTGTGAAAGTTTTTTAAAATGTCCCTGGGGTTAACTTCGCATTAGCCAAACACACTGCGAAATCTCTTACATATTGCCTGACAATTTTTGTCTTGGAAGGCAGGAACCTCTCTTTAAGTCAGGCAGCTGATGGTTGATGGCTGCCTCTATCATATGCCTATTGGGGGGGAGCTCTACACTCAGATGATATCAAAAGAGCGGGGCTGAGTCTCTCTAGATTTCCAATACTCATCTCACCCTATGTGTATAGATGCTGTGAGAAGGGCCCAGAACACCCTCAATGTTCCAAATATCTTTAAAGATCTCTTTTGGATTAAAACTTCCCCTGGCACCTCACTCCATTGCAGAAGGGTCCAGGAAAGTCCAGCCCCACTTTGCTGCTGCATAACCCAACTCTCGTTCTGGCTCTTTCACACATTGATCCCCAAAAGCCCCAGGGTAAGAGTTCCTAGATAAGTGGAAGCTGCTTGGGTACAGCATCTTTGCAGCCTATGGTACATGTTTGATGTGCAGCGTGCTGTAAGTTGTCACAGCCATGAACTACAATGGTTCCTTTAGTCCAGTGATGGGAAAGGGGTTTGATTCTGCAAGGCGCTGAGCATCCTCAGTGCTCATTTACCTCAATGCGACCTGAAGGCTCTCAGCACCCTGCACAGGATCAAACCTTCAGTCATCGTCTTGTTTTTTATGCATTACTATAGAATTATGGAGAAGTCCTGCAGAACATTAAATGACTTACCTCACAATTATAATCATATTTATATACTTGTAAGTAGGTCACCCGTCTCTTAGGTTAATCAATTCTAATGGCCCTCACTCCGGCTTCTTTCATAAATCACTAGCATTTAGTGTATCCACTGAGATAATGGAGGAGAAACATCTAATTTTGATCTAACTAGAAAGAAATGTGAACGTGCACAATTTGCTTTTACAAAGTGTATCTAATGTTCTCTACATCTGTATTTATTTGTGCTGTTTTATGCTGCATATCGCGTAAGTGGGAAAGAATACAGAAGCTGTTGCACTTAAAAGTAAATGGCCCAGCATAATACATTTTATCTACATTTATTTTAGATTGTTCATCAGGGCAGTTACTTTAATAACCCGCTTCTGACGGCTGACACACTGATCACAATGAAACTGGTATCTGATTGCCGGATTGTTTGACACTCCCTCAAAGTATTTTGTAGGAAAGTCTGACTCTGCATGTGTCTGACTGATCCAGGCAGCAAGGGAAGGACCGAGAATACACTCGAAAGTAGGCTTGGCTCTGCAAACACTTTCACAAATAGTTTGGATGCCTCTGAATGTTAAACATCTGCAGATGTTATGGTTGCTTTCATTCCTATCCAAGCTACAGATTTCAGGCAACAAAGTGAACTGGGTAAATCATAACCAATTGGTTTCTATTTTCTGTATGCTTAACTTGAACGCCTCAGAGCTGTTATCAGAAAGCAAGATGTGCAGAAGCAGGATTTTGTAAATGAACGACTCTAGCAGGGGGTTAGATTAGATTCTCAGCTTTCATGTGTTGTGGCTTTCATGGTTGCAGAGAAAAGCTTGAAAATAAGGCTTGAGTGTGTTCCAGAGGCTGAAACATGGAAGGGAAATAAAAAGAACCCCAAAGGTATGATTTGTATGTCTCCCTTTTGGCTGTTCCCTGCCTGTCTGGCTCCGAAGCAGGCAAAAGAGGCTTGTTTTTCCCCTTGGGCTACGACTGGTCAAGTGATTCAGGTGTGAGTCTCGCTCCTTTGAAATAGCAGCGAAGAGTCCTTTGGCACTTTATAGACTAACAGACATACTGGAGCATGAGCTTTCGTGGGTGAATACCCACTTTGTCGGATGCATCCAAAACGTCTGTTAGTCTATAAGGTGCCACAGGACTCTCTGCTGCTTTTGCAGATCCAGACTAACATGGCTACCCCCTCTGGTCCTTTGAAATGCTTCCTAAACAAATGTAATGTACTTGTTAAAATCTAGGAAAGTATAAGGATCCATCAGTGCATAGCGCTGCACAAGTTGAGTCCCAGCACCCCTCTCTCTGTTTAACTTGCACGCTTGTTTGTTCAAGATTCAGTCCCCCAGTGCCATGTATAGAATACTGGTACAGGGTTGCCAACCATCCAAGATTGTCCTGGAGTCTCCAGGAATGGAAGATTAACCTTTCATTAAAGATTATGTCATGTGATGAAACCTCCAGGAATACGTCCAACCAAACTGGCAACCCTCGGTACTACAGTAACAGCATTCTCGGGTTTATGAAAAGCCTTAATGGAAATAAAACACCCATGCAGATGATACCGATAGGAAATTGTAGGTTCTACTATCTGCCACCTGGGCCCACTCACTGCCATGCACACACACAGAGACATTGTTAACAATCAGCATTCAAACAGTCAGTGATGGGGTGGCACAGAATCCTTGTCTAGACACAAACTACTACTCCTCAACCAGCCCCTCTTGTACAAAATGTAATACACGCCAGCGTTAGCTCTCTGTCTGCATAAATGTCTGCCTAAGCATTCGTTTGGCTGGCAGCCTGGAAAATGCCAGTATTCCATACGTGGCACTGCAGGGACTGCACCCTGAACAAACGAGCATGCAAATTAAATGGCGAGGGGGTGTTGGAACTCACCTTGTGCAGAGCTATTGACTGTTCTGAAAATGAAGTCTGGGTTACGAAGGTGATTTTAGTAAGTGTCGTTTGTTTTGGGGCTATGGAAGGATTTTTTTGCCACCCTTCATCAAAGATCTGAGAAGCAGATTAGTGACCCAGTTCATCCCTCTGGTATGTCAGCATCTTGATTCTTGCTTGGCTTCTGGCAGCACAGCTCCACGTGTCCATGATAGCAGAGCAGCTGCTTGGAGAGATCTTGCGGCTGTTTAAGGTACCGCTGCAATCCTTGCTTCGTCGCAGGATCACCCCTCAGCCACAAGAGTGGGCAGTGCTAACTGGGGAAGAGGCATGGCAAAGTTATATATGCCTCTCTGATAAGCATCTCCTCAACACCACTGAAGGTGATTTAATTGGGGTTGGTCCTGCTTTGAGCAGGGGGTTGGACTATATACCTCCTGAGGTCCCTTCCAACCCTGACATTCTATGATTCTATGAAGGACACCTCCCCACCCCCAATGTTCTTACCCCTGAAGACACAGAGGTGGTTGTTATGACCTTACCACTTATGTGTTTGTGTTATCTCAAGTGATACCTTTGTATGAATTAGATTGAGACCCTGGGGCAGGGTCCTTGTCTTTGACCTGTATGTGCAATACCATGCACTCCAGCTGTGGTGCTTACAAAATAACAAACACTTGCCTAAACTGACAATTAATAACAGGTCCACTGCTGGTACAAACCCACATGGTTCTCTTGTCTTCAGTGGAGCTAAGCTTATTTACATCAGCTGAGGATCTGCGGCAGGGTCATTATAGCCATAAAAGGGTTTGGTTTTAGGATGAACCTTTGGATACCTGGAGCAAGCCACCTGTGATCGCAGAGCTTTCAATGTAATTGTCTTTAACAAGATTTGGACACTCGTAAAAATGGATTTAAAAATAAAAACAAAGTCTTTGTACTTCTCACAATCTAAAGACATGATACTTACACAGCCTGGACCTGTTAGCAACCTAGGAATTCGCTATGCACTTCAGATAATATATTATTATTGGCCCTAATTCCCTACTAGTAGTGGACAGTGGCAATGGCACAGGGATGGTTGTGTCTCCCTGATCCCCAGCCACTTGGTCCTGGCTGAAAATTGAGAAGCTCTCTAATTTCTGCCACTGGTGCCACCTGCACAAGGAGTTTACACGCATGGGGAATCAGATGTAGCGCTGCTCAGCTCCGCCATGTCCCTGTTCCAGCTCTCCTCTGATACACTCACTGTTCCCCTGATGGTGAACGCTGGCAGAAATTCCCTGGCCTGGGGGAGTTCTCCTATTGGCGTAGCCAGGCAATTTAAGTTCACTTTAACCAGCAAAGCGAACTTGAAAAAAATACCAATTATTTTTTGTGAGAAATTATAAAAAATGCTCATATTTAAAATTTTTATCAATTTTCATTTTTTTAAAAACAGTTTTGTGTTAAGAATTTTTTCCAAATATTCATTTTTTTTTGTTTGTAAAAACCCCAAAGTTTTACTGAAAAGTTTTCAGTCATTGATTTCCAAGTGCAGTTTGTTTTTGTTTTTTAATGAAAAAAAAATGGCAAATTTTGTGGAAAATAATTTTTTTGACCAAAAGGTTTTTCCCATGCAAATTACTTCTCAAGGAAAAAAATTCCAGCCAGTTCTGCTTGGCAAACTGGAGAGTGCCGCCCATTATTGAAATGAGTATTTGTTTTGTGAACAACAATCAAAGATCCCAACCTGGTTCGATTTCCATAGGTGCTGCTGGGCAAACTCATGGGAAGTCATGTTCACTGCCTCAAATTGTTGGAGGAAGAGATTTCCAAGGCACAAAGGGCAGGTACCTAGCTCCCACTAAAGGACCTTGGAAAATCACCTGTGTTTTAAAGTAAAGAAGACAGGGTTACTTTGGTAGCTTTCCAGGGAATACTCTTTTCCCGTCTTTTCTGTTCTGTGCAGGAGAAGCATTTAGTGAGAACATACGTGCTCATTGTGCATGCTAAGATCCCGTTTTCAGAGGGGAATCTGTCAGCAGACTCGTAAACGTGCTGAGTGATTTATGTTCTGAGATGCAGACATCTTTGCCAAATAAGTAGATAAATTGTGATTTAATGTTTGATTTAAGCTTTAAGGGAATTTAGTGCTTTTGAACGGTGCCAGGTTGATAGGCTGGGAGAAGTTCATTAGCTGCAGAACTAATAGGCTCTGGGTAACTGCTTTGTGCCCTCGGGAGGGGGAAGGGGTTGTCAGGGAGCTGCAGTCATGTACCACCGGGCATCTGTGTAAATTAACTCGTGCAGGTTCCTTAACTGACCTTGTGTCACTGATGAATATGGATAGCATAGCTATGCTCCACCATCCCTTCTACCCTGGAATACCCTGATACCTCACTCCTCCTCCTGATGCCAGGCTGGGGCTGGGTAGTGGTGCAGGAGGTGGGCAAGCCCTCTCCACCAGCTTCATGCCAGAGGACACGGAGACACGGAGGATTCTCTGCTGGCCAGGTCCAGCAAGAATACATGGCCTGAGTGGTGCAAATGGACTGGAGAACCCAGCCCTCAGTGAAGAGCCCTTCGCTCTGTTCGGCATGCATGTCCACTTGGAGTCACAGGGTAAGAGTAAGTAATGCGTTGTCTTTATACAGCCACACCTCGCCTCCAGGGACCTCAAAACATTTTACAATGGTCTTCACTTTACAAAGCATTTTACAGATTGGGAAACTGGGGCAAGGTGACTTACCCAAGGTCAGCCAGGCAGACAAACAGGACCTGAATTCAGAACTCCAGCTTCCCAGTCCCTTGCTCTAACCACTAGACTACCAGGCCTCTCAATCCTGGGAGATTTTGCTGGAGTAGCCAGAAAGGGGATTTCATTAGTGTCTGTTGTGATGGTAGCTTCTGTTGTTCAGAGACTTGCCTGCTAGCATCCAGGAATTGCATTGCGACCATCAACTCGCTGGTGAACAGATACTGGATGGCAATGCCTGTCAGCCTCGGATGGAGTCAAACAAATGGATTTGGGAGTAACACCTCAGAGAGCATATTTTAGCTCAGTGGTCCCCAATGTGGTGCTCGCGGGCACCATGGCGCCCGCTGGGGCATTTATGTGTGCCTGCCTACTGCCCAGCAGGGGAGAGAAGCCGCAGCCCCATGCCGGCTGGGGACAGAGAACTTCAAGGCTGCAGGCTGCGGGTGCTGGTGTTCTCTGTCCCTGGCACCAGCGGGGCTGTGGCTTAAGCTGGAGAGAAGCCGTGGCCCCACGCCTGCTGGGGACAGAGTACTCCGGGGCTGCAGGCTGCGGGCGCCAGTGTTCTCTGTCCTCCTGGCTTCTCTCCAGCTTCTCTCTGCACTGCCCAGAACTGGCACAAAAAAAATCCAAAACCAAAAAAAAACCCCGCTCTGATTTTGCAGAATGGACGGAATGCCGCCCCATAGCATGTGCTGCCCTAGGCACGTGCTTGCTCCACTGATGCCTGGAGCTGACCCTGTATGTGAGTAATTGTTTGTGCCCGCCACACTCTTCTGAAAACATGAATGTGCTACTGGCCACAAAAAGGTTGGGGACCACTGTTTTAGCTCATTACAAATCTCCTGAGCTATCGAGTTCCTCTGGGACCAAAGAACATGACCATGCTAAACACCCCTGCAGCAAAGACAGCAAAAGAGGTTGAGTACCAGCCAATCTTGAAATAGAATCAGTACAGTATAGTTAGAAAAGGTATAACTTTTTTTAAAAAAATACCTTAAATATTGGAACTAGCAGATAATTATTCCTATGTAAACATTTGATATATGCCAGCTTCATAATGTGGTTCACGAAAAGTTTAAAAAAATGCTGTCTTTTTAATTATTTTATTTCTCAGTAGATAGCTTTAATCTGTTTCTATTTATATGGCAGTTTGAAAGCCTTGCATGTCTGAAATGACAGCAGATAGCACAATAGAAGGTTTAGCTGAATGTTGTGTCTGCAGACGAATTAAATTAATTAACAGTAATCTCTTTACTGTAATGTAATGTAAGCCAGAGTAATACCAGCCTAGTCTATAGAAGATTCTGTAGGACTTAATAATGTACCAAGAGTAATTAATTATGCAATAACACATGGCTAAGAAGATATCAGCCAATCAGAGGGTAGGATTTGTACTTGCTATTTTTCAAAGATGTATGCACAGTATTTAATCCCTCTTTCACTGTGTTAGATTTGTACTAGCTTAGGCAGAGGGTGGATCTACCCTTTGCATGTAACACATGTTGGCCACACATGTAATTGTATATGCTTCACTAGATTAAAAATATTAGAATTTGAAGCAGCAAGGGCCACAAGGGAACCACATGATTGCTACTGAAAGTCGAGTGTTTCGCGATTAACAATGGTTATTTTATTTATTACATTGTGTTATAAGTGCCTGTGGAAGTTCTGTCTACACCATTATTAAAAATATAATACAAAGGAATCTATCAATCAAGCCACTTCACATTACAGCCTTTCCTAAAAACTCAATGAACCCATATAGCTGCCAAATTAAATGGTTAATTAGCTGGATTTAGAAATTATAATAGATTTCTTCAGCCAGAAAAATATGTAGATAGATTTATATCATTTGGTGTTTCCAAAATGTCTCCTAAAACATGTCAAATATCGGCCCCGATTCAGCAAAGCATTTAAAGACATCTTTAAGTCCCATTGTTTTCAATAAGACTTAAGTACCTGCTTAACTGCTTTGCTGAATGGAATAAATTTAAGCACATGCTTACAATTAAGCAGCTGCTTAAGGTTTTTGCTGAATTGTTCAGCTACTCATTTGCTTACAGTGCAGCATGTATTTAAATACTTTGCTGAATTCAGCTCTGCAGGCTGATCTTGCAAGCAAGCAACACGCTTCAGTGACTTTATTTTTGTGACTATTCCCATCAAGTTCAACGGAACGGTTCACCTGAGTGAAGTGACACCCGTGAGTCACCGTGTGCAGGACTAGGCATGTCCACTGTTCAGCTCTTCCTGACAGCCAGAGTGTAGCAGAGGGTGTCTGATCTTGCCATGGGAGGAGGAAAGGCAGGGTGGCAGAATCACACCCAGGGGTCACCACCACAGAGCTACACTCCACAGGATTTCTCTGTCCCGGGCTGCAGCAGGGTTTTTGGCAGGCCAGCCAGGGTAGGGAAGAGTGTGAGTGAGACCATAATTATGTGGTTCCACCAGTCATTACCTGCATAGTGAAAGCAGGGCAGGGGTTATGTTATGGGGGCTATTTTGCGCCTCTTGAGATTTCCTTTCCCTTTGCCTCAAATGTACTTGCCAGCTCACGGCCCAATTACTGAGGCTGGGGCCTGGTCTACACTACACGTTTAAATCGATTTAAAGAGCGTTAAATCGATTTAACGCTGTACCCGTCCACACTACAATGCCCTTTTTATCTATATAAAGGACTCTTTAAATCGATTTCTGTACTCCACCCCACAGAGGAAGTAGAGCTAAATTCAATATTAACATATCAGATTACGGTTAGTGTGACGGAAATCGACGTATTGGCCTCCGGGCGGTATCCACAGTGCACCACTGACTGCTCTGGACAGCAATCTGAACTCGATGCAGCGGGCAGGTAAACAGGAAAAGCCCACGAACTTTTGAATTACATTTCCTGTTTGCCCAGCGTGGAGCTCTGATCAGCACGGGTGGCGATGCAGTCTCAAATCCAAAAAGAGCTCCAATGGACCGTACGGGAGATACTAGATCTGATTGCGTATGGGGAGACAATCTTTGTATCAGAGCTCTGTTACAGAACACGAAATGCAAAGCGTTGAAAAAAATCTCCAGGATACACAGCGCTGCGTGACAAGCGTTAACGGGAAGCCAGACTCAAATGGACGCTTATGGATGAGGGGGTACTGAGGACTCCAGCTATCCCACAGTCCACAGCGTCTCTGAAATTATTTGCATTCTTGGCTGAGCTCCCAATGTCTGTAGGTTCAAACACAGTGTCTGGCGGTTCAGGGAATAGCTCCTCAGTTCTCCCCCTCCCCCCACCACGTGAAAGAAAAGGAAAGAAATAGTTTCTTGACTTCTTTCAATGTCCCTATGTGTATGAATGCTGCTGGTAGACACGATGCTGCAACAGTGAAGAGCAGTATCCGCTCCTCTCCCCTCCCCGGTGGTAGATGGTGCAATATGACTGATATCCGTCGTCGCCATCAGCCTGTGAGTGCTCCTGGCTGGCCTCAGTGAGCTGGCCGGGTGCCTGGGTAAAATGGAATGACTCCCAGTAGATGGTCAGAACAGCTGGTAACCGTCTTCATCATAGCAACTGGGGGCTGAGCTTCTATCAGCCCCCCCCTTTCCTGTGTAAAGAAAAGATTCTCTACTGCCTGGACTGTCATAGCAGCGGCATGCTGGCCCTCTCTCCCGCACCGCTTAATGTTCTGCCTGGACTGTCATAGTCCGGGAGGCTGCCTCCCCTCATTTTATCTCACTAACAAGTCTCGTTTCTTATTCCTGCATTCTTTATAACTTCATGACAAATGGTGGGGACACTGCACGTGAGCCCAGGAAGGTTGGGGAGAAGGGAAGCAACGGGTGTGGTTTGCAGGGGCCCCCTGAATACTGACACAGAGCAGCTGTGCTCTGATACACTGGTCTCTAATACACTTGCCCCTTATTCTAGGCAGGACTGACTCTATTTTTAGAACCATAAGGGAGGGATGACTCGGGGAGTCAATCCCAATTTTGCTTTTGCGTTGCGCCCCTGGCCGATTTCAGCCAGGGGCACTCATGATAGCAGCGGACATACAGAGGGGAGATAAACCGTCATCTCATTGCCAGTTTTCTCGGCAGTAGACGGTACAGACGAACTGGTAACCATCTCTACTATCATGCAAAAGCAAGTGAATGCTGCTGTGTAGCACTGTGAGTATTGCCTCTCTGTCCGGGGCATCCAGTACACATACGGTGCCGGAAAAAAAGAAGCTGAACGGGCTCATGTTGCCGTGCTATGGCGTCTGCCAGGCAATCCAGGGAAAATGGCGTGAAAGGTGTCAGCTGAGTTTTCCCGAGGAAGAATGACTTATGACATTTACCAGAACCACCCGCGACAATAATGATCACCAGAAATTCCAGAGGGCGAGGAGACTGCGGGAACTATGGGATAGCTACGGAAGAGCTACCCACAATGCATGCTTCAGAAATCGACGTTAGCCTCGGACCATGGACGCAGAACGCCGAATTACTGTGCCTAGTGTGGCCGCATGAAATCGATTTATAATATCAGTTTTATAAAACCGATTTTAGCTAATTTGATATTATCCCGTAGTGTAGACGTGGCCTGGGAGTCAGAATTGCTGCATAATTAGAAACATTTATATGAACCTGCATGAAGCTGACAATGGTGGATCCTTGCTCTGCATAGAAAAAACAAAGCTGAAAGATGCTGGTCAGATTTAAATGCACAAAAAGAAGTTCCTGATCCTATGCACTGCTGGTAGTTAGACAATCTGGGTAGTTACAATACGTGCTAAAGACTAAAAAGAAATTGATTGTCATTTTAAAATATGGTGTACATGAAAATCCTGCACATTGGAATTGTTCTGGGGAGCTACTGATGTTTTTAAAGAGGATTCCTTTTGTAAAAACTATATTACTCTAGAGCTTTAATAGCACTGTTGCTAACATCTTCTCAAAAAACTTAATTAATGCACCAAAATTTAGAATAAAGGTTTCTACTCCACCCTTAACTAGTCCAACTGGGCCAAACTTATACCTGATGTAACCCAAAAGAAATCAATGGAGTTTATACTAGGGATGAATTTGATCAATGGACCACTGTAAATTGGTGTCGCTCTATTGACTTCAGTAGCGCTGCAGTGATTGACACCACCTAGTGTCACCTACGCGCTAGTTAGATGAGTGACTTTCAGAATAAGGACCCAGCCTTGCAAACACTTCTGCACATGTGGGACTTTACTCAGGCAAGTAAAATCTGTGCTGAATGGAAATATTCATGTAAGTAAAGTTCTGCACAAGAATAAGTATTTGTAGGATCAGGGCCAAAGCCCGGACTGGATGCCTTAACCCCAAAGGTATGTACTTTTGTGGGTTTACATGGCACATGTCGTGTTTCCTAAGCCATAGAACTGTTATGTCCTCGTTTTCTGTGTAATGGATTTAGAGGCAACTGCCACGGTTATGAGTTTCAGCCTGTTTCAGAAGAGACAAGCATGCTCCAAAGGTGCCTTTGTTCCTCTTGTTTTTCTGTTACCCTTCCTCTAGTCATAGAGTCCAAAGCCAGAAGGGACCATTATGATCATCTAGTCCAAGGGTGGCCAACCTGTGGCTCCAGAGCCACATGCGGCTCTTCAGAAGTTAATATGTGGCTCCTTGTACAGGCACTGACTCTGGGGCTGGAGCTACAGGCACCAACTTTCCAAAGTGCCGGGAGGTGCTCACTGTTCAACCCCTGGCTCTGCCCCAGGCCCTCCCCTCACTCGACCCCTTCCTGCCCCTTCCCCTGAGACTGCCATGCCCTCGCTTCTCCCCCTTGCCTCCCCCCGAGCCTCCTGTACGCCAGGAAACAGCTGATCAGGAGGTGCGGGGAGGGTGGGGGAGGCGCTGATTGGTGGAACTACTGGTGGGCGGAAGGTGCTGGAAGCAGAGTGGGAGTTGATGGGGGGCTACTGACGTATTACTGTGGCTCTTTGGCAATGTACGTTGGTAAATTCTGGCTCCTTCTCAGGCTCAGGTTGGCCACCCCTGAACTAGTCTGACCTCCTGTTCAGCACAGGCCATCAAATCTCACCCCAAGATATCTGCAATAGCACAATAATATGTATGTTGAACTGGAGCATATAATTATTTTTTTGTAGTGTCAGAGCCCCAATCCTGAATTAGGAGGACCCCACTGACAATGTCCAGTCTTGATTTAAAAACTTCTAGTGGTGGAGAATTCATCACACCCCTCGGCAAACTGTTCCAATGGTTAATTACACTCACTGTTAAAATTGTGAAATATTTCATTCGGGCTGAAAATATGAGACTTCTTTTTGTGTACAGGAAATCTGACCTGGAACGTGCAGAGTATATACTCGTGTTTGGTTATGAACTAAAGATGCCAACAAATCTCTTGTATATCTTTTCAGGAAAGGAGAGGAGAGATTTGGACCATTTGCACAACATAGAAATTTTACAGTGCAAAACTCTAAAGGGCTAGACATTTGCTCGGGAGATCTTTAAGACAATGAGCAATAAAAGAAGGTTTTATGATTGAAGGTCATATGGGAGACTCTATTTTATACTAGAGGCCTTGGTCAGTTCCATAATCCCAAGGGGGCAAAGGTTTGGAGAGAATTAAATTTAATGTTTTCCTTTTTGGAAGGTCAAAGCAATTCCACACATTCGCAAAGCAGCTCAAGACAAATTCTCTTACTTGTCTGTCACAGCGATCCAAAAAGCCCGAACACCACTCATCCAGAGGGCAGAAGGTAAAAATGATATTCTGGCTAGAAATTTAGCTTAATGAGCAAAATTCAGCCAATGGAACAGGGTGCAGATGAAAGTGACAGATGGGATCATTTACAGCTTGTTTCTTTGCATGCCAGAAAATATTTTTGATAAGTTATTTTTCTTCCATTTGTTACATTCTACTGCCGAGTGTCACACATTCGCATCTATCAGACCCGCTGGTTTGGAGGAATCATTTATCCTTTGCTGATCCTCGAAGGAGTCAGTGGAGACACACCACCTGAGAATCTGGCCCCCTGGGTCTAACAGATATTGGGGAATGGAGGTGGGCTCACTGGCTGACACTCAGCTCAGCTAAGGCTGAGAGAGGCTTATGGGACAGGGGAAACAATCAGAAGAAATAGCAGAGATTATTACATGGGCCTGAATGAGCAAAGTTCTTAAGCACATGTGTGAGTGGTCCTAGGGGATACAATGGAAGAGTTGCCATTGACTGCAATGGGAGCAGGATCAAATCATTAGCAGCCAGAAATAAGGAAGGAATTGCGCCCTGTGCATTCAGATTGCGTTCCTTAGATCACTAACAAGTGCCCTGCTTGCCTTGTGGTTTATAGGTCTGAAAAGCGGGACCCTCTATGCTAGAGGATGGTAAGGGGTTGGCTGTGGGTCTGGAAAGGTTTTGTTCTGGGTTCTTTGCAAGAGCTTTTGACATTTGATTACTGTTTGTGGCTGTGGTGCCAGTGTTTAAACTGCACTAGCTCAGGGGTTCTCAAACTTTTATTTCAGGCTGTGATAACAAAACCTCACCTCCACCCCGCCCCATGGCAGCCTTACTTCTGTGCTGCTGCTGCTGCTGGCATCACTGCCTTCAGAGCTGGGTGCCCAGCCGGCAGCTGCTGCTCTCGCGACCCCCCTATAATAGTCTTGTGACCCCCTTTTGGGTTGGAACCACCAGTTTGAGAGAGCTTGCAGCTGCTAGAAGCCACACCTGAGATCAGAGTCCCATTGTGCACTCCTACATAGCGAGAGACTGTCCCTGCCTCACCATTTACAGTCTCAATAGATACCTTACTGACCCCTTTCAGGCACTGATTGCAACATCTTCTCCCACTGGGAAACTGAAGCATTGATGGATGTGCACTAGTGTCTGTTAGTAGCAGCCCTATGCTGCTACGCAGGCTGTGCTGGCAATGGGAAGGTTTTCAAGGTGATACTGCTGGAGGTGGTCAGTTGCCTTTCCCCAGGAGGGCTGGGACCCACGTGCATTTAGAAATGCAGCTGCATGATTCTAAAAAGAACAACATTTTTCTCCATCTACTGGAGAACTTCCCTGTGGTCTCTAACCTGCCTTCCTTGGGACAGGGTATTCCTGGGCAGCTTGACTGTCTTCTGAATCAGATCAGATTCTCAGAGGTATCTGCATTCAGACAGTATCATAGCAGGGGGAAGAAGGGTCTCATTGGGGTGGCCTTCTCCTGCTGATGGACAGAGAGGACGTGTCCTTGTAGACAGTATTACACCAGTGAGAATCCTGTGATGCAGTTAATCACTGGACACGGTGACCAAGGTCTGGTCCTTAGTGTGCAGTGATCAACCTCATATCCTGAAGTTCATCTGCTGAAGGGGGGAGGGGGAGGGTGTGTGTATGTGAAGGGGGTTTAGAATGTCCATGATCAGGCCTTAAAAGTACAGTGCAGGCATTAACCAGGTTGTTTGGAAGAATTTGTAGAAATGTATTGATTTGTTACTGGATATTTTTCAGACACAAACATCTGCAAAATTTAACCGTTGTTAAATTAAAATGTATGGCCCTATCTATCCAGGTTCCTAAATGTTGTTCTACAAACTTGGAGAATGTCATTTCTTGGCAGCAGGTCTGCTGAATTTCTGTGCTATAATAAACTCCTGAAAGGTCATTGTGTCCAGCCCCTTGCCTTCACTAGCAGGACCAAGTACTGATTTTACCCCAGATGGCCCTCTCAAGGGCTGAACTCACAACCCTGAGTTTAGCAGGCCAATGTTCAAACCACTGAGCTATCACTCCCCCCTAAATAGGTGGAAATATACCTATCCCATAGAACTGGAATGTAAGCTCAAGCCCTCATTTTCTGGGCCAAATTTGCATGCTCTTTCTGAAGAGCATTTTGTGCAAGCTATAAAAACCAATGAAGTGTATGAGAAGGGGTGTGTACACTGGAGTAAAAAACCCACAACAGTGAATCTCTGACCTCAGGTCAGCTGACTCGGGCTCAGACTAAGAAATTGCAGTGTAGACATTCCTGCTTGGGCTGAAGTCCAGGCTCTGAGATCCAAGGGGACAGTTCTCGAAGCCTGAGCTCCAGCACCCATGTCTACATTGCAATTTTATAGCCCTGTAGCCTGAGCCCTGTGAACCTGAGTTAGCTGATCCAGGACAGAGCTATAGGTATTTTATTGCAGTGTAGACATACCCAGAGAGACCAAAAAAAATGACAGGTTTCAGAGTAGCAGCCGTGTTAGTCTGTATCTGCAAAAAGAACAGGAGTGCTTGTGGCACAGTCTCTAAGGTGCACAAGTACTCCTGTTTTAAAAAAACAAAAAATCTCTCTCATTATCCTGGGACCAGCCTGGCTACAGGAACACTGCAAACCAGGAATTGTGGGGCATTTCTACAATCTTACTGCTAAATTAAAATAAACTGTCTCACCTATCGGATTGACAGCAAATGCCTCCGACACAAAGGAGTGGATTCAAAGAGCAGCGTGGTGCTTTGATAATGCAAATGCAGTCTTGTTGCCAAAAGATCAGCCCTGTTAAAATGTCGCCCCTGGGCATCTGACCTGACCTGACAGAATTTAAGATCAGAAGAGGCAAACTTGCCCCTCCCTCTTTTTCTTTTACTTGCTGATGAGGGTTTAAACAATAACATGGGTCCTAAATGTTCCTAGGACACAGCAAGAAATTGCTCCTCTGAGCATTCTGTTATTGATTAATACACAGCCCATTGGGAGTGTTGCTGTTTACTTCAGTGGGAGCAGGAGCTGGAATTTACCTATTGATTGATTTCTTTTATATGCTTATTTCTGAGCCTATAATACAAATCGACACGAATATTCGGCTTTCCCACAGACGCGCACGTGAGCTAGCTATAAAAGAAGCTGGTTTGGAAATGCCTTCTATTTGTTTAATGATTGAGTCTGAAGAGTGAAAAGCCAGTATTGCTTTTTGGGTTTTATTACAGATGGAATCTTGCTGTAGGCGTTGCAGCACCTTGCAGACTCAGGTGCTTCATAAAGAGGGAAAGATCATTTAGTGTTGCCTCTGTCTCATACCTAGTTATTTTTGTTATCCCTGCAAAATCAGCTTTGGGGAAATGTTGCTGTGAAACAAAACTGTGTATGTGTTTTATTAGCCAATCTTCACACAGCAGTCTGGTTGTCTATCATTTGAACCACCAAGCTAACCTCCAAGCTCCCTTTGCTTGAATAATCTGGTGTCTTTTTTTTCTTTGCTAGTGTTTATTTTTATCCAGAGCGGGTAACTGCTGGAACTGCTTTGCGCCAATGTACAGCCTGGTCCTGCACTCCTTACTAGTGCAAGAAGTCCTTACTCCCCCCAGGGTCAGGCGACAATTCAATAAATAAATGTCTATACAATGTCCTAGGCACTCTCTGCCCACAGAAATTGCATCAAATTAAGCTAAATCAATATTTGTAACTAGTCAATTGGTTTCAGGGATTTAACTAAATCGATTTAGAGCTTGTCTACACTTGAAATACTACAGTAGCTCACTTCAGGTAATCCACCTTCCTGAGCTGCAGTAGCTAGGTTGATGCAAGACTTCTTCCCTCAACCTAGCGCAGGGCCGTCCCTATGGGGGTGCGGGACCCAGAACAAATCAGCCTCCTTGGCGGCGCACAGCCCCTGCACCCCTAGTTCCTGTGCCTATGTCTTCTGGGATTGACCATGCCAGCCAATCACACTGGCTGCGGGGCCCCCCAAAGCATGGGGCCTGGAGTGGTCACCCCAATTCGCCCTACCCAAGGAATGGCTCTGACCTAGTGCTATGTACACTTAACTACGCCGCTCAGGGGTGTGGATTTTTCATACTCCTGATTGACGTAGCTGGGTCGACCTAACTTTTTAATGTAGGCCAGGCCTTGGAATCACATTTAGTTAAATGGGTGCCATTTCTATGTGGATAGAAGGCTTCTCACAAGTGCCTCGGAGGTCAAATCGCACCAATCTGACTTGAGACAAGACACAAGGACTGAATTACATACTGGTAATTTTATGCTGGCTCCTTGTTGCTTAACTCATGCCCTCATCAAATTGTTTTCCCCATGGCTTTGGAAAGATGCAACTTAAATGGAAGCAACGAATACTTTTATGGATGTTTTATAGCTTGCTTCTCTGATGTGAAATTACTGCTGAACACAGTTCTAAGTTAGGCTCTTATCTACTGTAACTTTGCTAATACCGCAGTTTTATTTCAAAGTAGGTCAGATGGAGCGCTCACATTACACAGCAGGTAACAAGAACTTGTGTGTGTGAAACCCTTAAAACAGTGCAGCAACCACGGCAGTCCGTAGAGCATAAGAGGAAGAGAGAAAGATTCGGAAGGACAGCAAGTAAATATGATACTCCATAAGATAGAAAAATAACTATCTATTAAGTGATACTATGCATGGAAATGCCACTCAGATCACACGGCCGACACCCATGCATCCTGTAATTCCGACTAATTGGCTCAGGAGTACCTCCAAAGAGAAGGCCTAATGACCTTCCCTTGATAATCTCTTTCACTGCCCATGCTCTCTTTGGCCCTCACGACGGGGTATTCATGTCCACATCGTTGTAATTACTCAGGCAAGTGAACGGCTGCGGGAGCAGTTGAAGCAGTCCTAACTTCCCACTTTTCCCAGTGAATAAAACGCATACGTGAAAAGCCCCTTTCATCCACATGGATTCTGTTTCCTGGAGTTGTCTCAGGCTGTCCTCAGCAAAAGGGAATGTGGTGTTTCAGCAGTTTCTCAGCCAATTTCTTGCGGGTATAAGAATGGCTAGTGATGATATAGTGTCATTTATTCAGCATTTGACTGTTGGCCAGGAGCTTAGTAAACATCCAAGTGCCAGCTCCTCATCAGGCCATCCTATAAAACCTTTCCGAGTTTGGAGATCTACGAGTGAAATGGAAATATAGCTAATATCAGATTACTTGAGATTATCATGGCGTTCAGCTGGCTCAAAGTACATGAGAGCAACCAAATGTTCATTCTGATGAAAGGCTGGTTGATGGATGATTATTGACACAGTGTGTTATGTTGCAGATATTATTGACAGGCACCATTGCCCAATGAATCTTGTGCCGTGAATCAAACCCATTTTTTAAGTTTGATTTCTGCGATGTGTCTGTGATGATTATCCGGCTGTAGCATCACACCGGAATGTTGTGTCATGATGACTCCTTCCAGGTCACAGATTTTCGCTGTTGTACTTCCTAAGGCAGTCAAGTTGTCCGTGTTCATGAAGTGCCTTGACCAGTATTTCTCTTTGGGAAGCCATTCTTAAGATCACCAAACCAAGAGACCATCCTTAATTAAATACAGTCTCTGGTTGGTCTTAGGAATGTGCATCAGCAGTGCTATAATAAAAAGAAGTAGACCCCTCCACCCCCGCTGCAACAAGAAGTCTCAGAGCCTGGGTCTACAGACTTAGGCTAGTGGGGCTCATGCTAGGGTGCTAAAAATAGCCATCCCCCTGCCCCAGGCTGCAGAGACCAAGCTCCAGCCCAAGCCAGAATGGGTACATGCAGAGAGGACCCGTGCTTGCAGATAGTGAGCGGGAGCGGGAAATGAGGGCAGTTGGCTTCAGCAGTATTACTGAGCATGCCCAATCCATGTGAGCATGCTCTGTACAAACTAAGCAGCTAATGGGGGGGGCATGTGACACCCCCCCACACATCACTTCTGTGTATATGGCAATTTTTAGCGCCACAGAGTGAGCCTGAGTCTGTAGCCCTGGACTCTGAAAGTCGCTGCTGTGGGGTTTTTTGCAGCATGGACATCCCATATAGAAGGGTGTGAGTTTGTAGGAGTAAGGTCTTTGGTTCCCATGTGACGAAGAGTATGCTAACTTACATCATTCCCTTGACTAGCTGCTCTATGCTACAACAAGTATATGAATAATCTACTGATCCGGGCCTTTACCTGTTGACATTTACAATTTCAATATCATATGATGTCAGGGCAAACCCTGCCCCAGGGATGGCACAATCAGGGGGCAAGCTCTGCAAGGGGCGCTTGGGGGAACCTTTCCTCTCTCTTCCATGGGGTTTTTGTAGGAAAGGGTGAACTAGTCCTAGGAGTGAGATTCTCGCCTACTAATTTACTATCCAATTTAATGTCTGCAATTAAGCTAGTCCGAGTCATGGGGTATTGTGGGGATCGAAGGTGTCAGCTGTTAGATGTGACATCAAATCAGTGTATTTACTGTTCATTGTTGGTGTTATTGAAACCCCTAGGACATGACCAGAAACCCCACTGCACTAACCCCAAACCAATGTCCTGACTGCTTGCAGCCATTACATTTTTTTGTAAGAGTTGGGGGCGGGGGGTGAACTCTACTGCCCTGGCCAAATTCCAGTCTGTGTAATGACAGCCTCCCTATCTCAAATTCAATCTGTCAAACGGTTGCCACTTCCCACCCCAGATGTGGTTGCAATTCAGTGTGTGTGGGGTGATTTTTCTGAACAGTTTATAAAGAATTGTGAATCTTTGGGAGGAAAGATGCTGTGTTGAGAAGTTATTAGTTGCAGCAGTTATAGAAGCCTGGCCTTGGCCTTCAAGAGTTTGCACAGCCTATCTCCTGTCAGTCTTCCTACTTCTGTCTCCTTTCCAGGGCTGGCTCTAGGCACCAGCGAAGGAAGCAGGTACTTGGGGCGGCACTCCGCCTGTACTGGGGCAGCGGCACGTCCAGGTCTTTGGTGGGAATTCGGTGGCAGGTTCCTCAGTCCCTCTTTTCCTCTTTGAGCTGCCGTCGAAGAATGGAGGGCGCGACTGAGCTGCCGCCGAAGTGCCGCTGATCGGCTTTTTTTCAGCTCCCTTTTTCTTTTTTCCGCCGCTTGGGGCAGCAGAAAACTCGGAGCCGACCCTGCTCGTTTCCACACCTCCCTGGGCAGAGGCTTTGTAGGTTAGCTGTGTATGCCAGTAAAACAGCCAGCCCAGTGTTGTCAGTAAGTAAATAGCTAATAATGCTTCTCACTGCCTTTGTGGGCTATACGAGCACGGGAATTGCCAGACTGGATCAGATCCATGGCCATCAAGTCCAATATCCCTTCGCTGATAGCCCCGAATGCGTCAGAGGAAGTTGCAAGAAACCCCATAGCGGACTGATGTGGGATAATCTGCCCCATGTGAAGGTCTCAGCATATTCCCTAGTAGTTCCTGAGATCTGTTCAAGGCTTGAAGCATGCTGTTTTATATTGATCTATCTCAAGGCATAAAAGCAAAGAAGGCTACCTGGCAAAATCCCACTCTCCTAGGGCAGGTCTGGCATTTCACCGGGGGAGGATGACCTACTCCATGATTAGATTTTGCACAATCTAAAATCGCTCTTGCTCGCTCTTTTTCAAAGACTGTGGAGCCCAGTACTCCCCAAAAAGAGAACCCAAGTGTAACCAGCAAGGCAGATGGCAGGCTGTGAGAGCAGCCACTTCTGTGACACCACAGGGTCTTTGCAGGGAGCGTCCCTTTCCCTGAGTTCAGCCCTTGAGCGAGCTCTTCAACAGACCCTGCTGAATACTCCAGCCTTGCCCCACCATTCCGGGCCCAAGGGAAGGAGAGTGAAGGTCAATCTGTCCCTCCACTGCACTGGGCCTATTCTCTCTGCCAGGGGTGGCTCCAGGCACCAGCGCACCAAGTGCGTGCCTGGGGCAGCAAGCCCCAGGGGTGGGGGGTGGCCTGCCAGTTGCTGTGAGGGTGGCAGTCAGGCTGCCTTTGGTGGAGTGCTTGCGGGAGATCCCCTGGTCCCACGGTTTCAGCAGCAATTCGGCGACAGGTACGCCAAAGGCGTGGGACCGGCAGCCCTCCCACAGGTGCGCTGCCGAGGGCAACCTGACTGCTGTTCTTGAGGTGGCAAAATATGTAGAGCTGCCCCTGCTCTCTGCATCCCCTGGCACTCTTGCTCTGACCACCTGACGCCTGCCCTTCCACCTTCATCTGCTCAGCTCCAGTGGTCTGTTCCCCAGCCTTTGGAGGGAACAGAACATCCCCCACCAGGGAGGGGCACTGACTCCAGCACTTCTGGTGGCTCCTGTGTAGGCCAGGGATGGGGAAGAGAAGAACCTACGATCCATCTGGGGACTGAGGGAGGAGCTGAGATGGGAAGAGCTGAGAGTCAAAGGTGGTAGGGGACAGCAGTAATGAAGAGATGCTGCTAAGGCTGACAGATTTGGGGGGCTGGGAAGAGAATGAATGCAGTGTGGGTGGGCGTCAAAGGAAGCCAGAAAGTGCATAGATGTTTAGAAGGGTGTGCCTGGGGGATGTGCATTATACGGTGGTGTTTAGCACGCATGGAGGGGCTGTTCAATCTTTACTCTGTCTGCCAAGTTTTCTTGACCGTTTTGTAAGGCATAGTATTACTGTATAACCCAAAAGTCCTATTCTATTTCCCTGTTACCCAGTCGAGGGTAAATTTAACTTCTTCAGCTCTGTGGGCTGATGTCTAAATGAGCCTTGTGTTTCCCCTGGTTGTCGCCTGGGAAGCAGAGCCTTTCTTGACACGTATTTCCACGGTGGGTGAGGAGGCAGCGAAATGGAGACGATCTGTCATCAGTGAAAGGATGATCATTGTTTGTTTAGCTCATTCCAAAATAATGGCTCTGTTGGGAACATCAACCCAGTATGCATCATGTCTTTTATAGTATATATTAATTTAGTACAGACATTAGGCCTATATTATTCCCGCCTTTTAATTCTCCTGTATTAGCATTCAGGATTAGTTTTAACCCAGAACACATCTTTGTTATTTCATAAAGCCAAATAAATAAAGCTGGAGAGCAAATGGTTGTTTTTTTGTATAGACTCCTGTGTGAGAGTGATGAATATAAAGCGCAGCAACGTCTTCATAATTTTAAAGCTTGAATTTCTGAACACAATGTTTTCATTGCATAATGCAATTCGTTCATTTTGGAGAGGGAGAAAGATACAAACAGAAACAAATTAACGCAATAGAGTCATGCCTAGAATCTTTGTGACAAAATTGCCTATTCTTGTGAGTGTAAATGTTTTCAAAATATTAGAGACAACTGGAAAGTCAGGAAAAATGGGGTAGAGCACTCAAGGATAAAAACCAGACCTCTCTGCAGAAGGCTGCATGAAAACAGTGAAATTACTTAAAGGTGAATAGCAGATAAAGGATTTGTGCCCTTTCGCCACCTTCTTTATAGTGGATAAAGGTCTGGTCGGCTTTCTCAAAGTTGTTTTTCCTACGTGTTTATATTCGAAATTCATCTCTAGGCTGATTAGCCAGCTAGTGAAATTCAGATATCACAAGCACCAAGGGAGTGAAAACTGAGCCGGGATGGGAGTTTGTCAGATGGTTTAAACCTGGCGGCTTTTTGTTTTTATCATCCATTTACGTTGAATGAGTGAGGAAAGAAACCTTTTTTTGAGAGTCATCACCTCGTTCTCGTCCATTAATCTGTGAAAGCAAAGAATACACAGGCTTGAATACTGCAGCAAAACCAAAGGTGGCCCGAATCAATGAGGTCCTAATGATTCTCAGGTTAAAACAAAACAAACAATTCTGTGGGAAACAAAAACCTTCCAAGCACAGGCCCAAGTTTAAAGTTCCGTCATAGGTCACTTATGAGGCACAATTTCCCTGGTAATTAAGTGTGACTACAGCAGTCGCTCCTGCGAGACAAAAAATCAGTAGTTGGTATGCCAAGGCATTAGACTTCATCCTGGGCCTTCCAACTTTAAGGACAGATGGTTCTGCAAATAGCATGGTAAATGGTGGTATTTTTTTCCTTGTAACCACCGCATGCCCTCCGAGCAGTGGAATACAACCATACCATCATGTAAGCCTCACTGGCACCACATCAGGAGCCAGGAGGCTGAACATAATTTGCACATAAATATACAAAAGATTTTAATCAGCGATAAATCCACAGAGTCCCTATTATTATTATTTTTGTTTATAGAACACTTTAATTGTACACAGAGCTTTCAAAACATGCTGAAAGACAAAATACACATTACTGGGTTCTAAATTAACTGAAACCACTTGGGGGGGGGGAAACGAACTGGATGTTATTGTGCACAATTCAGTGAAAACCTCTGCTCATTGCACAGCAGGGTTCAAAAAAGGAAACAAAATGCTAGCACGTGGGATGAACAGAATGGATAGTAATAGTGAAAATATACTAATGCCATTATATAAAACAATGGTACTGGATGAAATTCTCCCACCTTGAATAGAGCAGTCAGTCCTTGGCATTCTATCGCAAAAAGGCTAACACAGAAAAAGAGGTGAGAATTCAGAGATGGGAACCAATAAGGATTAGGGGCAGGTAAAGACTACAAAGATTGAGACTCTTCTGTTTAGAGAAAGGGGGATATGACGCAGGTGAAATAGTGGATACTATAGTGAAAGTAAATCAGGCTTTGGAGTAGGGAATCTCTGGTTATGGGAAGGCTCACTGATTCAAAGCATCGAGACACCATTGTGAGGTACACAGGTAGGAACTGCATCCCTTATCCCAGCATTGCAGAGCTACGTCACAGCTTGTCCCAGCATGCACTGAGGTCTGCTTAATTAAAATCTGGACATGGATCCCCCAGGGTAAATTGCTTCTTTGGTTGTCCCAGAGCACTGGTGATGGGATATCTCGGGGAAATTAGAAGGAACAGGAAAAGGCCCCCTCTGCCACTGGGAGGAGGTTGGATAGCGTCTTTGGGGAGGTAGAGAAGCAGCAGTTGGGGGGTTGATTTTGGTGAAGCAGCCGGGGTAGACAGGACATGAGGGATAAGAGGCAGTATTTGTGGAGCAATGGGGATGGGATGGCAGCGGGAGGAGGAGGGGAAGGGGCAGCATATTCTCTCTGGTAGGGGGAAGAGATGGGAGTGAGGAGCCAAGAGAGTCTCTCCCAAGGAGATGTGGCTGAGGGCAAGGTAGGAGAAAGACGCTGAGTGGTAGTTGGAGTCCTGGGTGTTTTTCCTGGGGATGTGAGGAGAGAAGAGTTAGTAGAAAGTGAGCATCTAAGCTGGTTCTTGCACACTCATGTTGCAATGGAGGCCTGTGCTTCACAGCCATGTTGGTGCGTCCATTCTGCACTATGCAGACCCAAGTCAGAACTTCAGCGTCTGTGGGTGCCGTCCCGTGGGAGGTGACCAGAAGTGAGCCACACCCGTTGAGCCTACCCTCCCGGCAGCCAGAGCCAGCATGGATCTTGCTCTGGTGAAAGAACTTCCCTACCTCATGCTCTCTGTTCTATTTTGGAACACAAGGTGAATAATGTATCAGAGGGGTAGCCCTGTTAGCCTGGATCTATAAAAGCAGCAAAGGGTCCTGTGGCACCTTATAGACTAACAGACGTATTGGAGCATGAGCTTTCGTGGGTGAATACCCACTTCGTCGGATGCAAGGTGAATCATCTGTGAGACGCTGGTGGACATTTCAGGAGCAGTTTTTGAACTGCTGAAGGCATCTCTTGGAGGGGAATATTGACATGCCAGCTCTGGAGCAGGGCCATGAGCACAGGCTGATGAGATCACGTTGTCACGTGGACTTGGGATGACAGAAGTTTTGCATGAGGAATCATATATTCCTGGAGCTTTGAGATCAGATTGTCCCTGCCCTGCAATACCACAACACCCACAGGAGGGAAGCCACATGGGTACAGAAGCAGGTAGCTACACCCGTCTGAAAGCTGGCTATCCCAGAATGCTACAGGGCAGTAGCTAACCAGTTTGGAGTTGGCAAATCAGTTACGGCAGAGGTTTGTGAGATAATCAGGACTGTGACGTACCCAAAGATGGCAGGCGTTACAAATGCCCCTGAAATCACCATTGGCTTTCCAAACTGTGCAGGGGCTATTGATGGGAGTTATGTGCCGATAGGTTGCTCTTCATAAAGAGCATATGACTACATCAACAAAGTCCTTCTCCATCCAGGCCCTGGTTGAGCACAGGGACAGGGACAGGGACACTACGGTTGGATGCACTGGCAGGGTGTGTGATGCCAGGGTATTCTGGAGAGCAGGACTTTACATTCAGGGATAAGCTAGGACATTATTCTCAGTGAATGACATTGTTATAGATGGAGTCTCTGTCCCCACTGCCGTTCTCTGAGACCCCCACTTAGTCTTTGTCACCCCGGCTTATGAAAGCGGAATCTGGCTGTGTTTCTCTGGCTGCCCAGCAGCGTACCTGCTTCAGGCTGCCATCTTACAGCATCTGGATTAATGCTGCCTGTGTTCGTTGCTTGCAGATGAGCAGGCCACATGGAAACAAAGGGTTAACGCTGAGCAGCTGTTTTTAAACCAGGAGGTCTGGCGGGCGTTAGGAGGGAAGGGCTGGGAAGCACAGCCCCATGGGAGTGGGGGATAACAGTGCCCCCCCCCCCATAGCTGGGCTGTGCCCACCCGGGCCCCTACCAGGGTCTAGGAGTCTGACTCCAGAGAGGTTCCTGCTCCAGTCAGACTAATTCCAGGGGGGAGGCTTGGACTTAACCCTGAATCAGAGCCCAGACTGAATGGGCTGTGTAGACACTCCAGGAAGGGACGATGAAAGCAGCAGGCGGTGGGAAGGGGTCAGCAGGGGCTGGGCAGAGGAGTATAGGGGGAAAGGGGCTCTCAAGGACAGGGGTGTGTTGCAGCTCACTTCTGAGCCCCGCTGCCTCCCCTCCAGCTCGGGGCCAGGGCGGCCCAGAGGGGGGAGGGCACGTGGGGCAATTTGCCCCAGGCCGTGAAGGCGCCCCACAAAACTACAGTATTCTACAGTACTGCAACTTTTATCTATGGACTGAGCCCCCGAAACTGCTTTCCCCAGGCCGCCTGGCTCCTCTTGGCCGCGCTGCCCGAGCCTGCCCGGGTACACGGCCCCAACAGCAAGACCCTGCCCCAGGGCTGGCGGGGCTCGGGTCCCGGGGCTCGGGTCCCCCCCGTGCCTGGCCCTGGGCGGGGCAGCGGGGCCGCAGGCTCGGCGCGGCTCGGACCCGGGGGCGGGGTCGGAATCCGAGCGTTTGCAGCCGAGGCGGAGCCGGAGCCGCGGTGGGCGGGAGGCGAGCGCAGCGCAGCGCAGGGCAGGGCCGGGCCGGGGCGGCGGAGGGGAGCGGGTGCGGCTGCCCAGGCTCGCGTCTCCCGGGCGGCGGGCGGAGGGAGGGAGGGTCCGGGCGCAGGGCGCCGCGCGGCTGAGGCTGCCGGAAGGCGGCGGGCAGGCGGGCCAGGACCCGGGCGGATGGCGGCCGGGCGGGGCGGCGGGCGCAGGCGCCCCGGGGTGCTGCCGGCGCGGGCAGTGAGCGCCCCCGCGCCCCGCTCGCCATGGAGGACCGCGCCAACAAGCTGCTGCTGGCCCTGCTGCTGCTGCTCCTCTTCGCCGTGCTGGTGCTGCAGTACGTGTGCCCGGGCAGCGAGTGCCAGCTGCTGCGGCTCCGCGCCTTCAGCCCCCCGCGGGCGGACCCCTACCGCGCCGAGGACGAGACCCCGGCCCGCTTCGTGCCCCGCTTCAACTTCTCCGCCCGCGACCTGCTGCGCCGCGTGGATTTCAACATCAAGGGCGACGACCTGATCGTCTTCCTGCACATCCAGAAGACGGGCGGCACCACCTTCGGCCGGCACCTGGTGCGCAACATCCAGCTGGAGCAGCCCTGCGAGTGCAGAGCCGGCCAGAAGAAATGCACCTGCCACCGGCCGGGCAAGCGCGAGACCTGGCTCTTCTCCCGCTTCTCCACCGGCTGGAGCTGCGGATTGCACGCCGACTGGACCGAGCTCACCAACTGCGTCCCGGCCGTGGTGGACAGCAAGCGAGAGGCCAAGCGCAGACCGTCCAGGTGAGCCCCAGCCTTGCACCCGGCCTGGATCTGCGCTCCCCTAGTCTCCCCCGAAAAACGGGCTGCCAGGCCTCCTGTGCTTCAGCAGTGCCCCTTCCAGCACCTGGAGGAGGCCAAGTAATTTCCCCCCGGACCGTAAAGGTCCAGGGACTGTGAGGCTGCAGCTCTGATTGTGTCCTGGGTTCACCCCCGGCCCCCTCCTCCGCTATCTGTGTGTAGGGAGAGACCAGAGCTCCATCCCATTAAAGGGATCCCAGCCTTTTCTTTCTCAGGCATCGTGCCCGTGGCTTGTCTACCGCAGTAGAACAGCTGCTGAGCACAAAGAGGAGAGTGCTTCTTGTCTCTGCTGTTTTAAATGCCATTGTTATTGTAGCCTGACCCAAATTTCAGGGAGCCCAGAAAAAGTGCTTCTGAGTCATTCGATTTTTTTTCAGCATAATTTGCTTTGTCTCTGCACGGTGTTTTGGGCAACCCTGGGAATAGCTTCCAGTTTAAGCCCATGCCATTGCAATGCTAAGCTCAGTTGTTGGTATTAAAGATTTGTCATTGTTGCAGGGCGCTACAGTAAGGAATGGGCAGTCCTGTATTCTAGCTACAGCCAGATAACGCTCACTGGATTGCTTTGATGTGTTAAAGTGTCCAGCTAGCTAGTACCAAGTACACAGATCAGCTGTGACTAGGCAAGCACAGTCACAACCGAACACAGTAGGACAAAACGCCAACCCTATAACTGCAGAGAGAGCTTGGGTGGGATAAAGCAGAGTCTTTAAGGTAGCGCGCCGCTAGACCCGTTTAAAACTGTCTGAATGGGGGAATTCAGCAGCAAGTTTAGCTTGCTGTAAATTGCTGACTAGATTAAAACCTGCTGGATCACTGTGCTGTGAGATTAATGTTTTAAATGATACCCCACAGGCAGATTTTGCTGTGGCACTTACAGAGATCTCCGCGAATACCTGATGGGAAGGCTGAGTTACTGATCCTGATCATTAGAATCTCATTGTTATTAATGTACACATGGGACGTGATTCCCTCCCACTCAGCTCCTGAGCCCCTCTGCTCAGCATGTCTAAAATCAGTCTGATGATCTTATTGCTGCTGCCCTCTATTGCAGATTGACCTAGTGTACTGAGCTGCCTTCTTATAAAGGTGCCACTGCCTCTAACTAGACCATAAATAATCCTATTTTCAGCATGTTTGTGAGCTGTAGCATTTTTATATGCCTTGAGTTCTGCATAAATAAACAGTGTGCTATGCCAAGCAAGGCTGCTTTAATCACTGAATGTGTTACTTGCTGTCGTTCGGGTTCTCCTTCTGCTCTAACTTTGTTTATTTTGGATTTACGTTCACAATTTTGGTTACTTCTAACATTTTCTTCATCCATGTACCTTGTCGTGAAGTTGCAAACATGAGCTGTTGCAGTTTTGATATTTAAATGGGTTATCTCCTTTTAAAGAGATCAGGTGAATTATTCTCATTCTAAACAATGACAACCTGTTTCAGATTCTGTGGAAGATCTAGATGTTGGTTATATCACAGGTAGTCAGTTGCGGCATATTAAAGACCTTGTACATTTGTAGCTTGGAACATGTCACTGTATGGCTTGGAATGTGGTATAGTGTGTCAGAGCAGGCTGTGGATTCTTTTTCCTTTGCTATCTTGGCTTCTCATTTCTAGAGAGAATTAAAGTCTTATGTCACTATTAAACTAATGTCCGGTGCCCTTGTAACGAGGGATACAGTTGTATTTCACATTATCTGAACAGTCAAGTCTGAGCACAGATTCATGTGAAATAGAATGCAGTTTCTTTTTAGAATGTATTTTATATAGGGTGAAGCTACACTGCCATCTAGTAGAAAAATGATTAGTGTCATTATCTTCCTCTATCCAAGGTGAGGCTTTTTTAAAAACTTCTAACTGTTAGGATTCTTCTTCTTTGTTTTCCCTACTGCTTTGAAATTTCGTTCAGTCTCATAACATTTAAAAATTACTTCCTCCGGCTCTACCGCTGGGTTAGCTGCAGAGTGGTTGGATCTCGAACCTTCCAAGCCATCTGTTTATGGAATTTGTTTTACTTGTTTTGTAAATGTGTTGCTTCTTGGGGGGAAACATCAATGGAAATATACAACAAGGGATCACTCCAGTTTTGTTGAATAGCTTCTAAATGAGATGGGCCCAGTCTGCAAAATTCTAATTGAGACATGGGATTCCTTGCCCTTGACTCACAGCTGCCCCCAAAGACAAAGGCTGGTCACATATTACAGGGTTTTGGTCCTGTCCTTTATGGAGCCAGGGCTCAGCTGCCAACTAATAATCTGGATCTGGGCCTGGATATTAATCCCTCCACCTGTCCATAAAGCGTAGGGTTGGTGTTTTTCATACGGGGTTTTGGTTGAGCTCACCTGTATTTTTCCTGCTGAATTACTGAACACCCTCTAACTCAAAACAGGAACAAGAGTTGGCTTGTGAATGTGTATATGACCAGATCATTCAAAACAGAACAATGGATTCTCCATCCAACAGAACTGTACAGTTCATCAGCATCACCTGTGACTTTGGAGTAGTGATTGATCACAGGCCATTAGGCCACAGCTGAGTGGTGGGGGAGTGGGACAAAATCCCCCCAAAGCTCTGATACTACTACAGTTAGTAGAGGCCTGCTCTTTACAAAGCTTCTAAATGATATTGCTATATAATTTAAAAAAATAATTACCCCAGCCTGTTTAATAGCTACAGTTATTCTTTCAAATAATGTCTTGATAAGCATTAATTGGGCTGTAACTTCTAAAGGTTAAAATATAGGAACACGAGAGATCTTTTAAATAAACAATAGTCCCTTCAAATCCTCCATCTTATCTTGTTTTGATTTATTTGGTGCTATTGCAATGACCAGCTGATGAGCGATTAGCTGACCTCTGAGCACCATATCAGACGTAAAGAAAAACTTCTTGGACAGAACAGCTCCATTCTGAATTTAAATAGGTCTATTTTGAGAGGAGCTAGAAGAGTATTAATAATGATTAGGTATGTGGTTTGCCCGATGCACTGCTGTAGTAATGGTGAATAATCTCAGTGTAAGCACATGGCTAAACTGGAATCAGCAGTCCAGATCAGTGCTCAGATACATGCTACGTATATGTGACTAACAAGACTGATACACGCTTACAAAACTGAAATTCTCATTTAATAGTATTGCACATGTGTACATCTGGTCTGAATTTGCTGAATACATCTGGCTGTATTCTTATTTCCTAGAAATGCCTGGGAATGGGCACATGACTGCTCATTGTTTCAACTAATATTCTAGTCTGCATCTGTATTCAGTTAGTCAGAAGAGGGTTCTGGGCTGAGAAACTGCTAAAAGCGTGCTTGCTTCTCAGCTGGTTAGATTACTGTCTTGATGTGTCGCTCTTTGGCCGTCGTTCCCTTGTTCTAAAGTTGAATGTTTTGTTAAGATCCAAAATCCAAATTTTGCTCTGTAATTATCTAAGACACAGCAGCAGATACTTAGCAACAAAGGTCTGATCCAGTTAGATCAAGCTATAAGATGTCTGATTAGTTCCTGGAAGAATCCTAGTTAATTGGATCCCTAAGAAAGAAAACAGTAAGTTCCAGACAGGCCTATTAAAATGGCTGTAGTGTACCTGAGAACTTTCATTGGAATGAAAATGGAGAGCTTTAGAGCTTATGTGGATCATCTAGGAAATTATTTCCTTGATAATGGAATTAGTCCTGAAGGGAAAACAGAAGGCTGTATCTCTGCCTGGAGTCAGAAGAGGGGGAGAGAAACTGCAGAGCATTTAACAGACAGTATGACACAGAAACGCAGCGTGAAACGGTGTGAGGGCACAAGGGCTGCAGCTCTATGGCAGCAGTTCAGTGTCGTGCAAGGGCCGTCTTCGGTCAAAGCCCTACAACCGTAGTGTCGGCTGCCACCCTCCTCAGAGGCCGCTTCCTCTGCTCGACCTTTGGGCCTGCGCCTGCTACTTTCGATTGCCCTGCTCTCACTTGTGGTGGAGTCTCTCAGCGGCACCTCTAGCCCTGCTTTGCTTCCCCGCTGGAAACCCCTTTCTCCAGCTCCTGCTGGGCCCATCACCTGTGTCGCCCCAGCTCTTTGGCTTTGATTCTACCTGATTGACCCTGCCCTCTCCCAGCAGCAGCTGCATCTGAAATCCTTCCAAACCAGCGCTTGGAGTCCTAGGAGTTGCCTCTCCCCGACCAGCCCTCTGTCCGACTAGTGCTGCCTATTTCTTGCCTTCTGTTCTATCCCTGCCCCCCGGCCACTGTATCAAACCTTCTCCCGGCTTGTACGTTGCTACAGCCACTCACCTCCCAGTTGGTCTCCTGCTCTCACCGAAGCCCGTTGCTGGCTTGTGGCAGGACCACAGTATTCTAAAGTAGTTGCCCTGGCCAAACCTTTGTGTCTTACCACAGAAATGCTGCAGTGGGGAGGGAGGCACCATAAGGCTTTTTTAATACATTGGGGCTTCCCCCACTTCCCCATATAAACACAACGCTGCGGGCTAACTGGAACTGGCAGGGGGCGTCGGATTCCCAGCACATGGGTTACAAGCTGCCCTGGTGAAGTCAGGTGGAAGCGGGAAGACCTTGGCCACCTCTGATAACTTGAAGGTACAGAGCAGAGATATGTTGGCCTGGCCTGTTTTTTTGGAAGAAGCCGGCTTGGTTGTGGCACTGCAAGCCCTGAGCTAAGAGGCCATTTTCTGAAAGAGCGATGGGGTGGGTGGGCGGTTAGAATAATGGAGGCAGGGAGTTACTTTGGGCTCCCAGGGTGCTGATGGGTGACAGCTGGTTCCATAGCCAAAAACACTCGGCTTCGCCCTCCAGCTCAGTTTGGTTTCTTTCCTTTTCTCTCTACCCGCTCTACACTCTAGGGTGTGTGTGTGTAGATGGATAGTGGGAGGGGGCAGGGGATGGCGTGTCTGTCATCTTGGGAGTTCTTTTTTTGAGTCCCAGCCATTTTCTGTATTCTCTGCTCCCTTCTGACCCTAGTGCTCTGCGCTCTCCCTGTACTCGGTTCCCTGTGCTCCCTCCCCTTCTTGACCTCCCTCCCTGTATTATCTGCTGCTTCCTCTTTCCCTGTCCCTATTGGTCCCTCTCTATCCCGTTATCGCAGGAACCTTGCAGCTCCTGGAGCAGGATGAGGACTCTCCTGTAGTTTCCTATCCCCAGTTGGCCTCTGTGACTGGGATGCCAAGGACCCTTCTTTCCAAGCGTTCTCTCTCCCTCCCTCTCCCCCCAAGAACGTGCCAGCTGGGGGAGCTAGGGGCTGAAGCGTCTGTCTCTGACAGCTTCCCCCATAGACTTGCAGTGGCTGGGCTGCCTGGCGGAGGAACACGGGCTTCTCTCAGCTCTCTCCTGTTCCCATGAGGTGGAAGTGCTGCTGAAAGCAGGTGCAGCGGCGCTCAGGGGAAGCAGGGGCTGCCGTTTCTTTCCCCAGAGTTGCATCTGGCTGGGACTGGCAGGGGTGCAAGCGGAGTTTTCCGATGGAAGGGACCCAGGGAGAGGACCCTGCTCTAGTAGGGCACCTGTCCTACGGTGGTGAAGGTGATGGGGCTTAGGGTGCTCTGTGGGCCTGACTCACAGAAGGTAGAGCCAGCTGCAGGCAGGGAAGAAAGCGCTGAGATATGCCAAGCCTGGGCTCCTGGTGCTAGGGCAGAGTGCAGTCTGGAGAGCACAGGGGGAAGTACCATGTAGCCCTGCAGGCCCCCAGTGCTCATGTTCCCCATGGAAAGCCCCAGCATCTGGGCTGCAGCCCTCCCCCTGCTGCTGCTCCCTGGGGGCAGGAGACTGAGGGAAGCACTCACTCCCAGCCCAGAGCACTGGGACCCTGGCACCACCTTTCTTGGGATGGGATGCCGGGACCCTAGCCTGTTGCCTCCCATATAGGTGATGCTGCTGTCTTGGTCATGGTCGGGAGTGGAGTGGTGGCTGCGAGACTCCTCTCAGAGCTGGCCAGGGATGTGGAGAGGCTGGGTCGGCCGGGCCATCTCCTTGTGATTTAGATATCTAAGTTTGTGAGTGATGCCATCTATTGTCAGGGGATTGTCCGAGTCGCCTGGCATCCGTGGTGAAAGGGGAGAAAAGTACCTTTTCCTGGTCACGACTGCCTGGCTGACTTGGGTCAGTTGATTGATCAGGGAAGTCTCGAAGCCTTTGGCACAGAGAACTGAAACAGGGGCCAAAGTAACTGTGCGTGAGAGAGACAGGCTGGAGATCCTTTGCAGCCATGGCTAATTATTATGGAAGGTATCTACCTAGCTTGTCTACGGTAATAAATCCAGTGGCACAGTTGTTAAAAACAAAGCGCTTGTGTTTTAGACTGAATAATGTAACAGGGCATTTGAGCAGATCCAGAAACTGATACCTGCAAAGTTAGTCGGTGCTGTTTGTGTGTGATGCATTGCTTCTGATATAGGCAATATCATATACAATGCCAGATGGGAAGGAACTGAAAGACAAGTTGCTTTAGCTTCCAGAATCGCTAATAAAAAGGGGGAGTGAGAAATAAGTTTGCCATATTCTGCCTCAAATCATGAACTTTTGTATGGGAAGAAATTTTACACGGTTTATCAATTGGAAACTTCCTTAACTGTAATGCGGTGCCCCAGCTGTAGCAGGTGCTGGATTTCAGAAAGTCTCCGACGCTAGCACCTTACTACTATGACATTGGGTGGAGGCCGTCAGAGGTTCTGATGTTTTGGTTGCCTTTACAATCAACCAAATCTTTTTTTTTGAGGGAGGGGGAGAAGCACTTTCCATTAATGCATATGAAATTGTATTAGAGACAGAAAAATCTTGTCTCAGAGTTTCAAGTGTATATTTTAAGATAGAAGCATGCTTGTTTTCAGTAATGACTAGGGCAACCCATATGCAGTCTGGAAAGGCGTCTCTCTCTCTACCCTAAATTCTGTACATTTGGGGGTTTCTCTGTGGTGATGCCAGAGTCTTTGCAGCTTGGACAGCTGGCAGCCCCTGGAATGAAAGAGCCATGCCAGGATGAAGGTTGCCAGCAGAAGCTACATTTGTTACCCAGTCTTGGATCAAAATATAGAGTTGGGTGATTGCATGCTTGAGTATTTCTAACAGTCCTGTTATGTGCCTGCCACTATATCGTGTCATCCTTTGAGATGGGCTTGGAACCAATTGTACTGCAGAAAATTCATGTCGATTTTGCATAGAAAGATGAATGCTCTTCAGAGGAGTCAATATGTACTGGAGAAAGCTGTGTAAAACAGAAACACCTCTAGCAAATCCACTGAGGTTTTGGGGGCCTTGTTTACTCACAAAAAGTCACATTTATCTTGTCATTTATATTTTGTTCATTGCCGTGATAGCTGACCGCCTAAAGGACTATATGACCAACAGTATCACTGAATCAGTGGTAAACTTTGATTCTCTTCCACTGGGGGGATGGAAGGGTACACAGTGTAAGCCCCTCCTCAGGAAGCTGTAGGAGAAGTAGGGGGTCAGAGACGAGCCACTCGGTCTGAAACAGTGGTGGTGAGGCTGTGTGTTGGGACCTGGAGGTGGGGAACGGGTAGAAATGAAGGTGACAAATGTATCAAATGCCCAACAGCAGAAAATTATTCCCAACGATGGTGCCTTTAAGCTGGGCTTACTGCTTTAAGTGGGGTGAGGGTTGGGGGTCACAGTCCTGGCAAAAAGTATTGCTAAAAATGGAGCAAGGTTGCGTAGGGTTCATGTTAGGCAGGGTCTTACCAAAGCTGCTATTTCTAGTTTAGGATCGACCCTCCACACGTACTTTTTTCAGACAGCTTTAGGCACTGCAGGGCCCAGGCAAAGAACCCTAGTAGGAGTCCATGCACCTGGCTTACTAGCATGCCAAGGACTGTTTCTCTTGCAGGGGCATTGCTCTGGGGTCTGCTCACCATTGTGTCTTGTAACTACCCCTGGCTAGTAGGGTTCGTCCTCTGGACAATAGGTGTCTGGTTACTGGATTGAATGTGATTTAGTAGTTGTCTTTCCTTTATATCTTATGTGATCTCTGACTATAGAAACCAATAGGCAGAAAGGAGGAAGAATGGGGGAGACAGGAAAAAGGGAATTGGCACACGGAAGGGAAACAAAAATGGAGAAGACAAGAACAAGGCGCACCTGTGTGGGGACACACAACTTAAAGGTAAATGTATTTATTTGATACAGCATCTTTAAACCAGAAGGACTCCACAGTAATAGAGTTTTAATATATTGGATCACCCAGTCATTACTAAATGTAGCAGTTTCTGGGCTGGAATGGGTCAGCTGTTCTGTTAGCAATGATCAGCTGTTTTGAGGTGGAGAAACTAACAGTATGTTCTCCAGTTGGAATGACAAAGTAATTTTTAAGCAAGCAGATGTAGAGTCCTGTTGTAAATTGGAATGTGGCTAGCTCATCAGGCGTGACATGCCTGTTCTTGAGACAAGCACCATGGGAAACTCTCAAAAACCGACTTAATATTTATTTGCATTATAATTAATACAACAAAATATTCGAAGAGATGCCATGAAGATCTCACATACAAGAGGACCAATTCAGTTATTGGGATCTCTTCGTGAGCAGGTGGGTTTTGGGTTGGCGTCTCATTCTGATGGTAGCTGCTCCAGCTGGGGCATTGGTGACAGGGGGCAGCACGTCCGGGTCTTCGGCAGCAATTTGGCAGCGGGTCACTCCTCAGTCCCTCTCAGAGGAAAGGACTGGCTGCCGAATTGCTGCCGAAGAAGCGATGTGGTGGAGGCTTCCGCCCCCACCCCCTTCATCTCTTGGGGCGGCAAAAAAGCTAGAGCCGGCCCTGACTGGTGGGGTACTGAACGGCTAATTTTGCTTCCTGCAACATCTAGGGTTCCTTGGTGATCTCCATCAACTACAGACCAGGCTTGACCTGGCTGAGCTTATGGGACCATGGGGCTGATAGAGCATGTCATAACTAGCCTTCTGAGGGTGTAATTATTTCCGTAAACATAAATTCTCTGATTGTTCACTGGTGTTAACTTAATCCCATTGTAGGGTTCTTAGAGCTAACCTCCCCCATCTTGATTACAAACTTTAACTCGAACTTTGTTCTGTAATTTCAGATTCTTGGACTGGTCTAATATCTGATATACTCTTGGTGGTTTTGCAAATTAAATGTGTACTTTTAAAAAGGGCTTCTTAAGAGCTTAAAAAAAGTGCATATTGTTTCTGCTTTTCCTCAGTCAAGAGCAGAGTGGAAGCATAGATGCTCCTTCACAATATCGTTGCACTAAAACACAGTATTTTGTGTTTTAGATCCCATTCTGTGCTTTGCCAGGATTTTAAATATTAAAATACAGCTGTAAGTGATAGTTTAAAGAAGATCAAAATACATGCAGACTCTGCATCAAATCCATATTTAGAATGCGCCATCCTTCTGAACTTGGCAACCTCTGTTACGGGTTTATGAAATGTACTTTGAACTCAAGAGCGGCACTGAGAGATACATTTTTATGATAAAAGATGGGCAGTTTTAAATTTCGCAACTCAAGCCTCAATTCTGATGTATATTAACTGAAATTAATTTGTCCCTCATTTATGTAATCTGAATTAAGAATCATGTTCTCCACTGACGTAAATGTGGGGAAAAAAGGACTTATTAGTAGATTTGATTGCTTTTTAAATTGGACGAGCAGAGGTGCACTGGGATACCTAAGAGAATTGGCCTGTTTCTTGTGAACAGTTCAGTGCCTAATGAATCACTTCAATGTACTTTTCTGAAGGAAAGCAGAGCAATTTAGATGTGTAGGGCATTGATTTACATCAAATGGATTAGGCCTCTGTGTGCAATCCCCTGCATTAATTTACTTTCTCCAGCAACTGTAATAATAGAGACAGTACTTCAGTACAGAATCAGCTCAAATTAACTCGTATAGATCATTGCAGCTGTATGCAAAGGTGGAATAATAACCTACAGCAGGAAATCGAATTGAGGAATGGAGCTTTCTGAAATTACTTGGCTTTATAATGGTAGAACGAGGCTACCTTGAACCATGTTAAAAAGGCCACTGAATACTGCCAAAGGACTTGTCTTTGGAGTCCTGTTTTCAGTAAAGTGCTATGTTGAAGAATAGAAACTTTCTTCTAGCACTGCGGATGCAGCTAAATTGGTTTTACCTGTATAATACAGCGCAATTAAATATACAGTTGTCTTATGATTTGTGTTGTATTCCTTTAAGCATCCTACATCTTGTCTGGGGTTGTACTTGGGCTTTGGTTGCATTTGAAGGGCTTTTTTGTAGTGTTTACTTCTTTAATGATTTTTCTAGGTATTGTCAAAGAATTTCATTGAATGAGATGAGATTGTTTAAGCAAAAGAAATCAAAATCTCTGAGATTTTGACCTTTTATAGTAAAATTGTTATAATCTGGTTTAACTTCTCTGAAGGTTATTGGTGCTGCTGGAATCTTTCTTAAAACGAGTAATAGAACAAAAATCTGCTGCTAAAGTCAGTGTGAGAAACCCTTTCAGCTGCAGAAACATTCTGATTAAAGTCTCAATTGCATTTCTTTATTTCTGCAATGTCCGATCTCTCATACAGTTACTGTGGCTGGAATCCTTTCTGACATTGCCTGGAAGACAAAATTCAGAAATCTGTCTAGTTTCTTATCAAACCACTTAACTACAAAAATGTTGTTGTCTTTGCTTTGTTTAGTTAAATAGAGATCACTGTTAGGCCGTGAAGCTATTTTGCCTTGCTTGGAATTATTCTTGTACATTGGTTTTTAATACTTGAAGGATAAAAAGCAAGATCGTAAAATGACCATAAGAATTGACATTTGAGCAAATGGAGTCAGATCTAAGACTCCTGTATCTGTGTGAGACCAAAAAAACAACCACCTGTCTTAGGACTCTGTCTTAAGCCACTGTGGGCCTGTTTCCATTCTAGGCCAAGTGTATGGGGGTGAAATTCCCATGGGATTCCTGCCTAAGGATTTGACTCTGTAATTATAAAATGTGAGTGTGAGTTGCTTGCCCATGGAAGCCAAGAATACACATGATTTCAAAGACACCTAGACTTATTTCTATTGGATATTGGGATTTCAGGGTATGGTAAAGATAAAGCAATAGGAGAGGTGTGCTGGGCTGAATGCTTCATCTTTGTCACGTAAGAAGTGAGCTGTTTGTTGTTCTGATCTCTCTGTTGGAGGGGCAGACTCTTTAGGGAGCAGGCAGTGCGTGTTGATTATTTTTTAGATTGATTTGCTGATGCTGGCAATTGTACAGTGTGTTCTGAGAGTAATAGGGTAGCACCAAATTATTCAGGCATTATTGAAATGAATCATATTTGTGATGAGTAATATGGAGCAGACTCTAGTATTTATGAATGATTAACCTAGTAAAGTTCTGTTTAAGTAGACATGAAAAAATGATTTAATTTCCACTATGAACACTCTGTAAAATTAATGAAAGATAATTGCACTCACTAATGTGAGTCTGTGAAGCCAAAGCAATATTTTTTTGTATGTAAGTTTATAATGCTGGAGCAAACATTATGTACATAATTCCTTCTGCATGTATTTCCCAATAAACCCCCCTATGTTGAACACTTAATATTTTTTGTTTGCTGTTTTTGAAGTGCTTAGAAGATCATTGGTAAACCTTAACTCAAAATGTTGCAGTTTTCTTGGGTGGGCGCGCGCACGCTCTCTCTCTCTCTCCCTCCCCGCCCCATATATCTCTGGACAATATATAATATATTATGAAACAGTACTGCTTGAGTTAATGCCAGTTAGAAAACATCTAATGTTTTTTCTAATTTGACTCTTCATAGAATTTATGCTTTAAAGATGGAATTCATTTAAAATATCTGTTCGGGATGTATACAGCTTTGAGTGAAATCTCCATTTATTCCAAAGTGCCTTGAAAAATCATTAGCAAGGTGCTTAGAGACCAATATGTCATAAGATTCATTAAGATGAGACCAATCATACTTTTTTTTTATTTCCAGCAGCTGATCCTACTTTTGATGTGATATGAACTAAATATATGCAGCTATCAGAAAGATAATATTGCAGCATTAAACAGTCTTGCTCATCTCAATAGAAGTGCTATGTAAGAGATGTCTTTCATGAGATCTTGGTAGCAATGCTCTTAATTTCCCATAATCAAAAGGACTGTTAGGTTCTGATGCTCTTAGAAGTCTGAGTAGCCTGAAGAGCAGCCCTTCATTTCTTCCGTTTGGTAAGAGGTGAATAAAATATTGTCAGGCTTCCCATCGAGATTAAACAGCTACTGTTCGCTTCTTTTAAGACACAGTGGATACAATACTATTTGTTGGATGAGATCTGTGGTCCAAATATGCAAAGATTGAAGATGAAATACTGTAGCATTGTTTCATCTTCCTAGACTGTCCCTTGCATTAGGGAGAAAGATTATTGGCATCAAATGCTACTGAAAAAAGTGTTTTTTCTGATCAGAGCCAGAGAATTTAGAAATCTGTTTTTTTACATCACCTCTTTTGTTGTGAAATTGAACATGAAAACATCATTTTGGCAACAGTCTGAGGGAAGTTTAACTCAGTAGAAAACCTGAACTTCAGGGTTTTTTAAATGCTGCAGCTGAAGCTGAGTTTTGGATGGGGAAGCTTAATATGTGCATTCTTGATACCTTCCTTTTTTGTCATCTATTTGCAAAGGGAAAACCTATTCCCTGAAGTAATCTTGGCCCCTCCCAGGGCTGATCACTTCATGTGGTGTGAACAAATATGTTCTTCAGAATGCTGTTTGTACTTCATTGGAAGTCAGTGGGAAATAACTTTCCACCTTTCCCTGGCAATAGTGCACGAGGGCAACTATTCACTTGTCATGGGCTTAATTGCTAGAGAGAGCACTAAGTAACTAAGGTCCCGATTCCGCGCCATCGACTTTGGGGTGCTGAGCAGGTGCAGGGATCTGCCCCCAGACAGCTCACAGTAGAACCTAAGCGTTCGTTTCTTTCCTTACATGACATCACAGGCTGTATGGGAAGGGAATGGTTTTGTGGTTTGTACGCTTCCAGGAAAGCTGTGTGTTCCCCTGCCCTGGTGCTGGGTCGGTCTGCGTAGCATATGAGAACGAGCGGTTTGTCCGCGCTGTAGCTGGGAACGTGCTCTGCAGCGCAAGTAGACAGACCTGCTAATTCTGCTTGAGCTAGCCTGTTAAAAATAATGGTGTGGGCAGGGCCAGCTTGGGCCAGGGGCCCAGGCAGGTTTGTCAGGTGGCTAGTCCGAGCTGTGGCTTGTGTTACCCCCAGCTACGCTACAATTTTAGCATGCTAGCTCAAGCAGAGCTGGTGCGAACCTGTGTACTTGAGGTGGGAAGCATATTCCTACCTGTGGTGTAGACACACCCAATGAAAGTACCTGCACACAAGTGTGAAGCTCAGCAGTACATATTTGTCCCGCAGTGGCTGAGTGAGATGGAAAAAACTTAACATTATTTAGTGGTGAAATGATTTAGCTAGAAACACTTTCAGCTTAACACATGAAAATAAATCATTGTGAACTCAGGAAGCTATATGCTGCTGTTCCTTTAACTAGTGGTTCTTGAGTTGAAAACTACGGTTGATTCTTCAGCTTTGTTCGACGTGCCACAGTCATCTAAACATAAGTCGTTTCAGCGAATCTGTTAAACCGGTGAAATGCAGAATGCTATGTGGTACAAAGGTAGTTTTGACTAGGAATTAGACTATTAGCGTTTCCACAAATGACTCTGTGATGTAACTAAAGAGACTGTTTCTTTTCAGATTGTTCAATGACGACTGAGTTAAGGGTACAGCTGTTCTGCTCTTCACGCGGGAACGTTGGTATGTCTCTCTCTGGTTCTGCACTGTGTAGGACAGACGGGGTGAGCTACTGGGGATGGCACTGTATGGGGAGTCGGCTCTTCCACTAACCTGTTATGTGACCTTGAGTAAGTCTGTGTTGCCTCACGACAATCAGCTGACTGGTCCATTCAGATTGTTGTCTGTGGTCCATTTACTTTGTGAACTGTTTGGGACGGGAAAGATCTCTTTTTATGTTTGTTTTCACAGTGCCTTGCACAACGAGAAGCTGATCTCTGTGGGGCCTGGAGATGCTACTGCAATAAATAGTAACTCTACTGCGGACTCAGTACGTGTTTGCGTATAAATGGTTTTAGGTAAATTTTTGTAAGGATTTCGTTTAAAAGCAGGTTTAGTAGAAAAAGCTTTTTTCTTCCTGAACAGTACTCTGCATTGGCTGAGAGGTGCAGAGCTGGCATGTGGTATGTTGTGTTTGCAGGTATCCCAATATACTGTATCAGTATTTAGAGTGAGCATTTTATGCTGACAGGTTTTATAGCAGAGATACTTGAGAATAAAAAAGAGTCCAGTAAGAAATAACGTCTCTTATGAGATCTCTCTTGCTTCACAGCCACTTACATTGGGGAAATAACACAATGTGTTTCCACCTTTCAGGAATTATAAAAGACCAAATGTAGTGGATGTTGTAAATGACTTCCTTAGGCATGAGAAGCCAATGAAAAAGCATACATAAATACTAGAAGCTGCTCATGCTTCTGACAGAAAGTCTTTTGGTTTGATCAGATCATAGCAAAGAGACTTCAGGTGTCTGGTGACACCCAGATGTCACATCCACAAAACGCAAAACTGAGATGGCTGCCCAGTGCCTTTAGCACTTGCTTTATCTGTTAAGTGAGTGATTTAGAGCCACATCTGTTCAATGTGGAGAGGATCGGGCTGTGAAAAGGCACCTAGCAGAACAGAGGTAACTAGCTTCTGCCAGAAATTTCCCCTGGACTAATAAGACCTAGCTGTGTTATGGTGCTTTTCACACAGAGATCTCAAAGTGCTTTACAAAGGCAGTTGGTATCATTATCCACATTTCACAGATGGGGAAACTGAGGCACAGAGAGGGAGGGGACGTGGCTAATGTCACTCAGCTCTGGCAGTGACCTGCTGGGAACTGAAACCAGGTCTCCTGTGTTCCTGTCCCCTGGTTTGTCCACTAGACTGTACCGCCTCCCATTCCAATGACAATTGAATTCTCAGGCCTGTCTAGTATGTCTCTTAGTGATTGAAAAGATGAATCTGTAATATATGTGAGGGCTGCTGTTTAAAACATGCTGATTCTGGAACAGGTACATTAGCTGTTAAAAATGACTACTTAAACTCGCGTTCCTGTGTTCTAGTGCAGCCTCCAATACTAGAAATGCCTTTTTTTAAAGTGGGAGAAAGAGGGTGGTGGAAGAAAACCTGTGTCCATCAAACAAAAGAAAGGGGCAGCTCTGGTTGCCTTTTTTTTTTCTTTTCCTTCAGAGGTTTGCTTACCATGAAATTTTAATGGTCTTCCACAACGTTTTGTGTTAATAGATTTTTAGAGGTATTACCAGAAGTTCTGCATAGGATTATTAGCATTCCAAGTAATGCATACATGCTTGTAGCTTCCAGCCTGAGTTAGATTTATAGAGTAGCAGTGAAGTTCAGCTAGTGTGCAATTCCTGGTAGATTTAAGAGATTGTAGTTTGCTGGTGGTCATGTAAGTCAGCTGAAGAACAGAGCTTTAGCCAGTGATGAATTTTAACTGGGGAATATAGTTTTGCAGAGAGTCTTGTCACCTACTGTTCTGTGAGATATTCAATCTGCTGCTACGTGCAAGAAGAAATTACATTTTTGCAAAAATCCAGCCACCAGAAAATGTTTTCTGGAGACCCATAAACATTGTCTAATGACTGGATTATTGTACTTTTTGTTGCATGCTGGGACAAAAGTATATGAGTAACCATCTGTCTACAAGCCTGGCTAAGCGTGTGGTACCTGTGTTTTGGTACAGATACAGCTTTTAAAAGCCGGCATTAAGTGACCCTTTTATCTGTTTGGACAGCTTATTTGTATGAACACTGAACTGGGTGCCTGACTGATTGCTAGCAAGATGATTGTCATTCAGGTGTAAGCATCCCCCCTGGATCTCTGAGCTCTGATTGTGGCAGTGCTGCGTATGGGATGGACATGAGGGTAATGGAAGAAATAAGTAGCAAGCTTGCTTTGCCAAACCAACACTTACCGCTTAAACATTGGTCAGCCCTGGAACGCAGCACGCTGTGGCTTCAATGGACTTTGTGCACTGTCACACCAAGTAGAAGAAGAAGAAGAAGAGGTGAAGAGGAATATATTTGTGGGTAATGTCTGAAGCCAAGATAGCATTTTAAAACACTCCATCAGATGGATTCATGTCAGTTTGCTCAGCAGCTATTGAGCTGTAGTTATCTGAGGTTGGATTCTGTGCCCATCTACACCCACACCAGTCAATAGCATGACAAGGGCATAATGAAGGGTGTGGTTTGGTATATTGTCTTCAAGACTATTTAAAGCTCCTCTTTTCTAAAGCTGTTTCCTTATGCTGAAAGCCTGGCCTGTATGTGTGCATGTGATGGGCTCACACCTTGCCACACGTGTATCATCAGGAGCATTTATTTGGGAAAGCTTTTCTTTCTTTGAAATCAAATTAGGATTGTATTTAAACTGGGGAGTCAACTGGATGGAAAAAGAACCCTCAAATCATTGGCTAGTTTCCTTACCTGCTGCAGGGCTGAGAGAAGCTGTGTTCTCACTGGTTCTCAGTCATATCTACTAAGGGTCTGATTCTCCAGCTCTGGTGGACATTGCCTCTCCTGGTGATGACGATACTGACTGTTCCAAGAGGGGATGAGCTTGGGGCTTATTTTGGACTGAATGTGAAATGCCAGGTTTAAGCACTGGTCAAGAGCGGCTCTTTCATCTCTCTGGCATGCTGCCGGGAGAGAGCTTACCTCTTGATACCTCTGCTGGGAGAAAATGTGACACTTTTTTAGTGTGGTTCCTTCAGTAGCTTTCCTGATAAATACAGTCAAAAATCAGCCTTTCCCTATTTCAACCCCCCCCCTCCAATATTGCAGTGAAATGCAGCTAGCAATTTGAGTTTATGGTTGGTATAGAACGGGAGGCGACAGTGCCCAAACACCCCCTTCGAGTTGGGTGTGGCTCTGTGCTGGCCTGCCTCAGTTTCCCTCTCAGGAAAGTACCAATGGAGCCCAGTCACGGAGAAGCCAAACGTTCCGTTTCACAGCCATAGATCTTTAATAAAGCTTCCTGAAAAGAGCACGCGTACAATGGATTTAAATGCTCTTTCTTCAGAATCCAGCCAAAACTTAAATGCCCCACTAAACAAATCCTGTCCGCTCCAGCAGCTCCCTCGGCTGTGAGGCCTTACTCAAGCTTCTGGGCTGTCTGGAAAGCTCTGCAGGCTTTTTTGTGCTTCTTCTGGGTCTCTCCTAGGCCTCCCTGCCTGGAGAGCTTTTGCCTAGTTCGAGCTCCTTGGGAGCTCCCTTCTTCCAGAGCTTCCTTTCTCCTCAGGAGCTTTCTAATTAAGCCCCATTACCCCCAGGTGGGGTCAGTTATTAGCCCTTATGTTGCCAGCTCATCAGTGAGGCTGAGGGACAGCTGCTAAGTCCTGGGCAAGGATGAGACCAGCTTGCCAAAAAGGGCCACCGTGCGTGAGGTTACACCAAAACTGGTAGTGATGGGATTGCATTACCACACCCTAGACGGCTTCCTGAGCACGCATTGAGAGAACTGTGCCCGGTCCAATGGGAAGACACTGCAGGGGAATAGTATTGGGGTAGCTGTGTTAGTCCGTATCCACAAAACAAAAAGGAATCTGGTGGCGTCTTAAAGACTGACGGATTTATTTGGGCATAAGCTTTCGTGGGTAAAAAACCTCACTTCTTCAGATGCATTTTTACTCACAAAAGCTTATGCCCAGATAAATCTGTTAGTCTTTAAGGGGACACTGGACTCCTTATTGTTTTTGCAGGGGACTAGACCTCTGTTCTGTCGGAAGATGTTGCCCCTAGCTGAAGTGTATTGTAGCTGAAGTGTCGTGCTCCTTTTGTGGGGACACATTCGCATGGTGGTTTTACAGCTTGTTGCTTCAAATAAGGACAGATCTGTTTGAAATCCTCAGTGTTGGTCACAGTGGAAGTGTCTATCTCAGTTTTGTTTGATCTGTGCTGTGAGAGGGATTTGATCCAGTGATGAGGGGACTCTTTCAAATTTACCTCCTCCTTTGGCAAACTGTACAACATTCCCAGGATAACGAGCTGCTTCCATGTACCCCACATTCCACCAGTTCCATACACCTCCTCTTTCTCCATTCCTGTACCCCAGATCATCAATCTTTTCAACCCCACTCTTGGCTCTCACTCTCTTGACCCACCATAATGTCCCCTGTTTCTTGCAGCTGCAGCATGGCTGGCAGGCAGGAAGAATGTGGAAAAGGGCTTGAAACTCACTTAAAAGCTGAGATCTTCCTTCATAGGGCTAACAAGCTGCCTCTGTTTAAAAAGCAGCTTCCACAAACCCAATGTGCATGTGTGATCTCTACTCCCTTGGCCAGCATACACCGCGAACATCCAGAGCTAACAGCTTGAGCTGCTAGAGCTAAAAAGCAAAGCCGCTGTAGCTAGGGGCTGGAACAGACTCTCGTCCTCTGTGGCTCGGGCAGAGGGGGTCCTGTCACATGCTGACTACAGGAGCTGTCCTTTCCCTTCTGCTCATCGCTGATCTGCACATCCCTGACCTTTGGGATCTGAACTTGGATTTGAATCCAAATCTTGTGTCAACGAAAGCATTTTCTGCGTGGCTGAGAAAAGCCAGGCTCAAAGGAAGATACAATTTCTAAGACTGAGGATTATAGAAGGATCCGGTTATTTGTAAAATATGTAAGCAGATTCTACTCTTCCACTGTACTAGCCCAGCAGCCTTGCTGGAAGATTTGATGTGATAGCCATCTGGTGAGCTCCTGTCTTTGAAACTGACTCGTCATCAGGGAGTGCTGACGTGGAGATGCTGAAAATTAAAGCATTAAATGTTAAAAATTAACTAACTGTACATTGGGAAACTCTTTGCAAAAGCATCCTATTTAGAAGCCCTTTCCCTGCTAGATTGGGTGTAAATTACTCTGCTTTTTCCATCTTCCTTCTATTGTGATACTAAGGATATTTCCATGAAAATAGTATCTTTAACCTCAGTTTGCACCTCCTCTTCCTAATCTACCATCTGAAACCATAATCCCCTGGGATGGGTAAACTTCCTGCAAAAAGCCAGTTTGCTCAAGATTTGTGAAGGGTGGGAAGTGAAAGGTTATTGAATAGATGTATTCCTATGTGATGTGCCATCATCAGAGGCTAGGTTAGGGTGACCCGACAGCAAGTGTGAAAAATCAGGATGGAGGAGGGGGTAATAGGAGCCTATATAAGAAAAAGACCCCAAAATTGGGACTGTCCCTATAAAATCAGGACATCTGGTCACCCTAGGCTAGGTCCTGGTCTCAGTTACACAGATGTAACTCTGTTGAAGAAAATAACAGATCAGAATCTGGCCTCAAAAAGGGTCGTTTTTGCATGACATTGATGCAACTAACAATGCAAGCTGGAGTTGCGTACAATTGAGGCTGTTTGTTCATCATGTAGCTTGTATTATTTAAAGAAGTGGTGATAGTGTTGTGGTAAGTGATGCTAAGGATACAACAGAAATCTCAAGATAAATGAAGACGTATGAAAAAATTAAAGGTCAAAGGTCTCTTTTAAGGCCTGTGTCCCAACAGATTTTACTCAGTGGGCAAAATAACGCATTGATATCGTGTGTGATCTCTGGCATGATTATTGCTTAAAACAGACTTTTTATTTGATCAGGTGCTTTTTATTAGTGCCTTATTTGCTGTGGGTTATGGTACATTAGGCTTCCAAGAAGGGATGTCCCTCCAAATACAGGATGGGTGGAAACCATTGGTCACACAAGCATCCGCAGATGGCTTACCTAGTGAGGTTTGTACAGGATTGCTTATAATAAAATGGGCTAATTATTTTTGTTACAGTGGAGGACTGACTTAATTAACTATGGAGAGGAAAACTGTACGTCTGGGATTTTATTCAGTCAGCAGCTGCAGGCTTTGTGGATGTAGGAATTGTCATCTTTTGTCATCCGAGTGTGATGAGGTTAGGATTGATAAGCAGTGAATAACCCACTCAGTTGTCCAGTGCAGCAACCTAGCTATTCGTGACCCTGAAATCTGTGGGGTAATGGAGGGGGAAAGGGGTGATCTAGGCTCGGGGACGTTGGTATAGTGTGGTTGTGAATATGGGAGTGTGGAATATTAGCTTTTTGCCTCATATGCATAAACCTTCTGTTATAACAAAATTTGATTTTTCATCTAGAAGTTGAGATCAAAGAACCCTTTCACTGTGTGTCTCTGTTAAACTTAATTTTAATGCAGGCACGGTTGGACTGGGATGTGCTGTGCTAGATTGTTCAGTTTCTTGGCTCTGAATCTTGGTTTTGGCCTGGGATCATACAGTGCAACTCAAAAGCATATGGCGCAGAGGTGGTTTTAATTCCCTGATCCTAGCCCAGCATAAATTAGAGTGCACTGAAGGCTGCTCTAAGCTGCCAATGAGTCCCCAGGGGCCATTACAACTGCTGCTGGAACCTCCAGCTATATTCACTGTTCCCGTGCCATGCCGCCCACCCCAGCAGCCAGGAGTGAGAACAGTGTCCATTCCAAGCACTTCACAAGTCCCACCCTCCACATAATCAGGGTCTCCCCATACTACCCTCCTGATGAGCTCTCTGGTGTTAGGGCTTCGTAGAAATCTCAGGGCAGGGAGAGTTTGGGAAAGCAGCCTGGCGTGTGTGCTTGAAGAGGGTGTTAATACAGCTCTGAAGAGCTGCCATCTCTATAGTGGTGAGTGCATGATGTGTTGTTGTAAGGACCCTGTTGTGCTGCTGCTGTTTAAAGTTTGTATGCGTTGCTAAGTATTCTTATGGAAAAACCTTTATTTAGCTTTTTGTATGTAAACTTCACTTCCTCTTGAGTTTCCAAGGACATTGGTAAACAATATAAATATCTGCATTATGGAATACCTGTTGGAGAACTTAACTGCAGGTGTACTTGATGGTAGGGCAACCACTTTGCATTCTGTAGACAATTTTTTTTTTTTTTTTTTTTCCACAGGAAGACTTCAGCTTACTTTCAGGGTAATCACAGTTTAAAATTTTCAGGAAAATGTCACGAATCGGCAACATCTATTGCAATCGCTGTGCTGGCTTTCGCACGATTTGTGTATAGCATTGGCTCTCTTCTTTTTCATTTTCCTTTTTAATTTTGTGAAAGGTTTTTGCATTTTGTTCCTTCTGAATGCTAACTTCCCTGTCTTTCTCTAGTGACACCATGCTCTTGAGAAGAGAGTACAGGGTTGATTTTTAAAAGTCAGGAGGGATACTGGGCATGCTGTAGTCCAACCTGATGACATTGATTTTTCTTCTCTTGTGTGTTGGCTGTACATCATCCAAAGATTCAGTATTTTGAAATGAAGGATTTAAGAAAGGAAGGAGGTTAAATGATGGTTTAAAATGCTGCTTAGATCCACCCCCCCTTGCCACATCTAAGAGCCAAATTCTGAACCCAGGCACAAAGGGAGCTTATAGAGTCCCCCCACCTCTCTTTCCGCCCGTCTACACCACTTGCAGCTGGCGCACTCTCCTCCATGAAGGTTAGTTCTGGCCCCTCCGGCGCTTCCTGCTGTCTCTCCCCTGTGTGCAAGGGTCTTTTGGGGTGAAGGAAGATCCTGCACAGCATAACCCTGTGGCATGCTTGGGGTTCATGCACCCACATGTTGCCTTAACTTCCTCAGAAATGGGAGGTTAGCGTTTGCCTCAAAGTACAGCAGCTATTCACATCAGAAAAGAGCCGCCCGTCCCCTTTTCATACAGTGGCCTTCTGCTGATGGAGAAAGGATCCCGAGAACTCTGTTAGTGGGGTGTGGCCATGGCGGGGGGCAGTCTACTTCCTCTGCTTCCTGTGTCTACTTCACCCTTTTCAGGTGCCTATCAAATTCCCTAGCCCAGGGCTTCCTCTTCCCCAGGATCTCCCTGTCCCTGGCTGACTCCCTTTCCCTCTATGAAATGACTGCACAACTTCTCTGTGTGATCTCGTCCTGCTCTCGCTTCTTGCTCTGTACACCGATCCCAGCTCCTCCTTAGGCCCTATCAGTCGCAGGTTCCCCTCCGGGCTCAGCATCGAGGGTTAACTGGCCCCTCCTGGCTCACAGGGACCTGGGCATGGCTTGTGTGGAGTGGACACAGAATCCAGTACCACTAGGCCAATTTCCAAGGGACCATTCCTAGGTGGGCAGAACACGAAGGTAAAACACAGAGAGACAATCTTCATCCACAGCATTATCATGTAGCCCTTGCAAATCTAGTTTGACAGCTCTCGGCCCTTGCTAGCCGCTAGTTCTAAAGCGGTTTTCAGTATCCTGTTGGAGGTTCGTTTCTGAGCATGTTTCACCTTAGCTGTGGATCTGATGCTGCTTAGATTGCTGTCTTGAAGCATGAGCTTAAAAGTCAAATAGCAAATTACAGTGCGGTAACAACATGGTTATTACACTAGACGTTATTACAGAAATCATTGCGATTAAATAGACTATTGCAGAAATCCTGTTTTTATCAGGACACTTAAGTGCCTTCCTAATTTTGTGAGGAATCATTTAGATGTTTTTCAGATTAGATTGTATTAGAACCTGTAGCTATCAATGTTCAGAAGGGTTCCATTATATGAGGGGATTTATGGGTTATTCACAATTATGTTGGAGCTACAGTGTCTAATTTAACACCCACCTTTAAAATTGCTTCTTCTGAAATCTGATCATACTTTGTGCAAGTGACGCTCCAATCTCTCACAGAAGAGGAGACGCTTTGCCATTCAGTGGTTTGGGCCACAAGATACAGAAGCTATTTGGACGGGCTTGGCAGGTTCTGGGGAAAGCAAATATTTGTGGTAGCTTGTCGTGATATCAATTCCGATTTTTTTTTTTTTTGGAGGGAGGAATGGACGGGAAATTCCAGTCCCTGTCTCCCCTCCCTAGCCACCGCATGGACCCCAGGGTCTCCCTTGGTCGGACAGTCTCCCCTCTCCCTTATTCACTCAGTGCATGAGCAGAGTCCCTCCAGGAATCGAGTTCTCAGCCAACTCCCCTGTGCACTGCCATACCGGGAACAGACTCACTGGGGGCCAGGTTGCAGCACTGGGTGTCCTGGCCGCCTCTTCCTCTGGATGGAGGGGTCGGGTCGCCAGGTCAGATTTCAGTGGTGTTTATGACCACACAACCGGAGCAACACATAGTGGTTGAGTACAGGACTGCTGCTTCACAGCTGCTGGGCTGTGGGTCCCTTGGTTCCGTGGCCAATGGAGCTTTTAGCAAGTGCAACAAACCTTTGTGTGTGTGTGTGTGTGTGTGTGTGTGTGTGTGTGACCCCTCCCCCTAGTTGGCACTACTGGTGGGTAGCAGGTTCATTCAGAGTCTTCTCTGCTTGAGATTCAGGCATTTTTGTGTAATGAGGTTGTGCAGGTTCTTTCAGCTCTGACCTGCCACTGAGACCCATGCGGCCGTGGGTTTAAATAATAAACACCAAGCCTGCTTCCATCTCTCCTCTGCTGGGATGGAATTGGGTACCCTGGGTCTCTGAACTGAGTAACATCTGCCTACCTGTCTTTCATTTATTAAACAAAATGGTAGTGGGTTTGTGAGATCTGGACAGAAGAGCATGCGTGTTTCCTTAACCTTTGTCTTCCCACTTTCAAAAGTGAGTTTGCCACACCAATTCTTATTCTAGGTGTAGGGTGTGTGACATGGAGTAGCTGCACCACATACTCGAAAACATATTAAACGAGTAGGGACTGTCAAATGAAATGCGTATGTCTGATGTTCAAGTGACTAGAATTTAAACCCATCACAATTCTGTTTTTAACAACCTGAGATCAAAGTATGGAATTAGTAGGCGAGTCTCTCAGTTAGTCATAGAATCGGGTTGGAAGGGACCTCAGGAGGTCATCTAGTCCAACTCTGTGCTCAAAGCAGGACCAATCCCCAGATTTTTACTCTAGTTCCCCAAATGGCACCCTCAAGGATTGAACTCACAACCCTGGGTTTAGAAGGCCAATGCTCAAACCACTGAGCTATCCCTCCCTTCCCCATCTTCTGTGTCACTCAGGTGTATTTATTATTCCAGTGATTGGTGCTAGAGATACCCCGAAGGCATCTTGATATGCTTCATTGCCAGTATTGTAATAGGAATAATTTAATAGCATGTTTTTCCAAAGATAATTTATTGGAGTTGTTCAGACTTACACCTTCATCGGTGGCTACAGGATTCCTATTTCTAATACGATCAAAAAGAGATCCTGAAATTTCTAAATTTCTGCAGACCTCAAAGTATCTGCACCCTGATCAATACCTGAGTTTACTGACAAGCTGTGCAAATTCCCCAAGAATTTTTAGCTTAATTCAGGTCAGACCTCCTCTTCTTCTAGCCAACTCCATAGAAACATTAACCATGTAAAAACTTGTCTGTAAGCCCCCCAGTCATCTAACCCTTTCATTCTTTTTAATTTATAAAGTTACTTGACCGTATACTTGTAATGTATGATGGCTAAGCATGCTGCTACTTTTATGTGGTAAAGATAACCTGGTTTAGAGGGACCTCTGGTATTGTCAGACACAGTAAGAATTTTAACTGAGTTTTTTCGAGGAGATAGATGTATCTGCACCACGAATGCTATTTACATGCCGTTTAACTACCAATGTTGACAAGCTATGAAGTCTTAGGATAGCCCCAAGTGTCACCATATGGTTCTATCTTCTCTAAATGGCTCCTTTGTCTCTTCAGTGTATAATGAAGTCCTGTCATGAGCTTTGTGGCTGATTGTGAGTACTGCAGACCACAGGTGAGCCATTCTTGGAATTGCACAGACAGGGAACAACAGCAGGGTGAGACCTACAGTGCTTAGACAAACACAGCCAAACCCAACGTGGACAGCTCCTCTTGGGGAAGAAATAAAAGTTATGTTTCCAAGTGTACTCAGCCAAGGACTGAGCCAGAATGCGGTCAGTTTAGCTTTAATTATATGCACTGTTTTTTGTTTTGTTTTTTCCCGTACAGTGTCAGCTGCTCTCCATGCAATTAAAGATGGGACCACGGCACTCATTAGAGTTATGCGATGGGATAAGAGGTCAAAGCGACTTGTCCAACCTTACCATTAAATGTCTCTGTGTCCTGCTTGAATGAATGGAACTAGTAATTCCTGATTTGTCCTGGTTCTGCAGAGCAGTCTGTTGAGAGGGCAAGGATCTGCCAGTGCTCTGCAGTTCTTGCTGAAGTTTATCTAATAAGTCCATTTTATGACATTCTTCATCTTTAAAATTGGGTTTCCGCATATCGTTTTCGGTGTTGTCATTAGTGATTTGCTAGTTTTCATTTCAGTGTTGAGAAGCTGCTTCGAGATCTCCACAGCGTTCTATAATGCAGTGGGGTAAGAGCTACAGTACATAAAATACAATCATATTGCTTTCTGGAGCTGGGCTGCTTATTTAAAAAAAAACATTCCAGCCTTTGGAAATGTACCTGATTAAGCAAATCTGCCAAGCTAACACTTCTTATAGTTTTTGAGGTACCAGATTTGATTTCAAAGTCATTTTAAAGGGTTGCTTCTTGTATTCTTGCAATTCATTATTTAAGCAGTCTTTTTTACATCTGGGTTTCCCCAGTTTGTCTGATACTCAGTGTGGCAGCTGCATACAGCTGTTATTGCTCTGTAGCCCCAAGGTATTCATTGGGGTTGCAGAGATAACTGGGGGCGGAATTTGGATCTGAGTGCTCCCAATGAACGAGCCAGTTGAATACTTTGCCCCTGTTCATTACAGGTATAGTTTTGCAGCTGCTTAATGCTCTCTTCTCCCACTGAAATCCACCTTGTTTGGGGAAGCTGTGGGTATGGCTACACTTGCGCGGCAGCGCTTTGAAGTGTGAGTGTGGTCGGAGCGCCATCACTGGGAGAGAGCTCTCCCAGCACTGCATGTAAACCACCTCCTCTGCAGGTGTAGCGTGCAGCTCTGGGAGCTGCGCTGATTACACTGAGGCTTTACAGCGCTGTATCTCGCAGCGTTCAGGGGGGTGTTTTTTCATACCCTTGAGCGCGAAAGTTGCAGCACTGTAAAGTGTGAGTGTAGCCATACCCTGTGTCTCTAAACCCATTAGTCTCGATCAGTCCCCGCTGCCTGAAGCAGGGGAGAACAACCTCCTGTCTAGACAGCTGGCTGTGAAGAGGCTATTCAAGGTAATGGGCCATTAGAAAAAACAATAAGCCTTAGGAGAAGCTTATCCCCCACTGGTTGAGCCTTCCCGAGAAGGCTCCAGACAGCCTGTAAGGAATGGCTGCTCCGACTCAGCAAGGTATGCCAGGGCATGTGACCAGGCCACGTGACACCGGACTCTATCTTGGATACCAGTAGTGTTTTTCCACAAATTGAGTTTGGGACAAAGGGTTCCCGACGTATGCTAAGGCTATAGAAGGCAGGGAGTGACATCATCTGTTGTTCTTCATTCCCCATGCAAGAAGAATCCTGGAAATACCTGAGGAACAAAGACTGAACTGGGGGAAGTGCTGGACTCAGGCTAAAGGAATTTCTACCTTGTGTATGAAAGACCTGTCAAATCAAAGCTGCAAAGCAAATGCAGCTTGTGCCTTAAGGATCTGCAAGCCTGCTTGTATCATCAGACAGGATGAGAGACTGCGAATTCATATCCAATGTATCCAGTATGTTAGGCTTGGTGTGCATTTTTGTTTATTTTCTAGGGAATCTGCTCTGACCTGTTTCCTCTCCCTTATAATCACTTAAAATCTATCTTTTATAGTTAATCTAAACCAGTAAATTTGGAGTAAAGTGCTTGGGAAACTTAGCTTAAGGGACTGTTGTATATTCCTCTCTACATTGAGAGAGGAGTGAACTCTGATGTTATGCTGTACATACAGTTCCCTGTACAACGCAAGATGGCATAATTTGGGGTTTATACTTGTGTGTGTGTGTGTGTGTGTGTGTGTGTGTGTGTGTGTGGAGTTATCTTGACTTTAGTCTCTCTATCGTTGGTTAATGCAGTGTGAATGCTGGTGGAAGTGTAGGACCAGGAGCTTATCATGGCAGCACAATGGGAGAGTGAGTCCAGGCTGATGAGTCAGAGGGCTCTGTGGTACCCCAGTTCCAGGGGGTACCCCAAGGGGATCCCCTCACAGTGGTGTTGTCCAACAGGATTAAATACACAGCTTGTTCTGAGTGAGATTTGCATTTCATTCACTGGTGGTGATTGTAAGTGAGATTTTAGGTGTGGTAGCTTGAGATCAGTCAAAGAGATTGTTACCAGTTTATTTCCTGTTTGCTTATTTTGAGAAAGGGAAGTGCAGACAGAAAAGCAGCAAAATGCTTGAAACTGTTACGAAGTTGGAGCTGTGCAGATTGCAGGCAGAAGAGAGGCAGGCACATTTCTTCGAAAAAGAAGCATGACCTTTGCTACTGCACTACAAGATACCTAGCAGTATAATGCTCCATTACCTGACACGTGGGGAAAAACAAGGATTGAAATTCCAGAACATGCAATGAACAAGCATACGCCTCCACAACAGCCGGGAGGTGCAATTCCTGGCTCAGGTAAATGCATGCACTAGCTGTCCTCGAGCTAGCGTGCTAAATATAGTGGTGTGGCTACAGAGGTATTGGTGACATCTCATGCTGGCCATCCAAGTACATCCCTAGGATCTCGGATGGGGTCATACTTGGGTGGCTAGCTCACGCCACGAGGGCCGTGCTGTTTGAGCTAACATATGTATATCTACCTGAGCTGGGAATAACCCCCCCCCCACACACACACACCCTCGCTGTATAGGCGTACCCTGAGGGGCTGTGACTGTATCTCTAGCCTCTTTTGCATGATTCTGTAACATAAGATTTTTGGTGAGGATTGAAGCATCAGTGAGCAAGGTACCTACACGTGAGTAGTCTCATGGTAGTGAATGGGGTTACTCACGTGCTTACAGTTATGCATGGGCTTAAGTACCACGTTGAATAGGGGCCCTAGTGTCTATTTTGTTTGCGTATTTTTTTAATAAACTCTAGCAAACAGACAGCTTGTAGAGCTTGTTTTTAGTGTCCTGGCAGTGCTATTGGCTAGGTAAGGTCTGGGCAACCTTACATGGATTTAAGGCGGAAGGGTGATTTTTGTGTTCCCTATCAGATGTATGCCTTAGGAAGTGTTCAGGTCTGTTCTGGAGTTGGGAGATACACATTTAGAGTAGGCGGCATGTGTTTTGGCTGTTTCCTGTGGTATTTCAGATGTAACCGAACAGACTCGCCCTCTGCTCTAGCAGTCAGCTCGGGGGAGGGGTGAGTGGACCCTCTTTGTTTCTCCAATTTTGAATTTTCTCACTTCTGACCACCCATCACTTGTTATGGATCTCCTTAATTTAAATAGCATAGTGCAGAGATGAGAGACGACAGCTCCAACTTCCAAGGGACACATTTCATGATGCAATCAAAACAAATGGTAGTGCTGTTATGATAGATGGCAGGCGACCATCTGCCGGTGTTCATTATGATAATCCCCTCCAGTTGACCTTAGCTTTGTTTCAGGGGGCTTTCTCCGAGAACCCAATTACAGAACCGTGGGAGAAGAGAATCAAGTAGAAGAGAGAAGATTTGGCTGGGCATTTGATGCTCAGGATGTTTACGTTCCTTTCCCTTCACCCTTGTTCAATTTACTCCGTCATCTCTGCATCCTCAGTGCATTCCCTACTCTGCGTTCATAGCTATGGAGGAAGCTGAAACTGGACATTCAGCTAACAAGCTGCTTGTAACTACAAAGAGACAGCACTCCCCTGATAAAGCCAGTCCTTAGCCATCGCTTTACCATCTGTCCTTATCCTGGAGCAAATGGCAATAGAGCCTGCATCTGTGTAGCATCAACACAGTTATCCACATAAAGATACAAACTGGGGCGGATCCTTCAGAAAAGAGCATGAGATTGCAGTATCAGTGCTTTCCGCTTGGTGTTCATTCAGTAACGAGACACACGCCTTCTATAATACTGTGAGAAAATTCATTTTTTAGGAAGCATATAATAATATTGATCCAGTATTTGCTGGGTACTTTGAGCAATTGAGTGTAAAGAATTTGTCAGAAACCCTGTGATATTAAGCAAGAGAAAATCCCATGTAAGCCTACTAGATGTATAGGTGTAGGGTGACCAGATGTCTTGTTTTTAAAGGGACCGTCCTGTTTTTTGGGACTTTTTCTTATATAGGCGCCTATTACCCCCCACTCCCGTCCCGATTTTTCAGTTGCTTTCTGGTAGCCCTATACAGGCATGCTGTCCTCAAGAGTCAGCCTAAAGTATGGTCTGGAATTGCAGCAGGAGCCTAAGACAGGGAAAACCTTAACATTATTTTAATTTATTAATAATACTTTGCACTTAAATTGCCACTTCTCCAAGTTTTCCAGACTCTTATAAATGCCTATAAGTTATTACTGCATCTCTATGGAGTCTTTATTACTATCCCTGTTTTTACAGATGGGTAAACTGAGGCACTAAGAGGCAAAGTGGTTTGTCAAAAATGTTTGTGAGCTAGGGGCAGAGCTGGCAATATAATGCCATAGTTTGCTCTCTTTTCCTTCTTCTAGCTACTACACATTGTTATGCTGCCATTTTATTACAAGGGGGATTCCATTCTTTAAACAGATGTGTCCTGGTCAGTGTTAGACCCCCTGGGAACTGTGTAGTGATACTGATTTTCTGATGCTATTGTGTGTCTCACAGGCAGATTTCATGATGTTCTTCGGGGCAAAGGATTAACTTAACTCAGTCTTGACAGCCATGACTTAGTGCTGGTCAGGGCTAGGTTTCCTGCCTACACTTTTAACAGACCTTTCCCCAATGCAGTAATATACTACAAGCATTTAACGATACGAATATTGTGACCAGAGTGGCAGACTCTAGCACCCTCAGTCATAAAGATGTCAGGTGTTGAGCCCTGAATGAATGTAATAATGGTGGGGTCAGACTGGAGGAACATCTCATTACATCCATGCAGGATATAAAGGCTCATAATAAAAGAATCATTTCCTGGCAGAGGGAGCTAGGGCCTGGGGCCAAAAGGTCATGCCAGGAAAGCCTTGGGATCAACCAAGTTTGGGAAGAAAGTTTAGGCTGTGGTTTTTAAGTTTGATCCAGAGTGGATTGATTTAAATCACCAAGTGGAAAATCTCAGTTTAAAACATCAATTTTAATCAACTTTTCTATTTGTACTTCAGTTACTTTCTAAGAAAGGTGCGTTCTCATTCTTTGCACCATTGGTGATTTACAACTAAATAGAGCCTTTACACTAGACTTGGTGCATCTTTTTTGTTACTTAGGATGGTGCACGATAACTATATGTATTTATTTAAGCAATTATCTAGTTTAACATTTTCAAATTCTTATTAATTGTACATTTTTAGTATGTTAGAAATTGATGAATGATTTATTTATTAGATAGTGTTTTGCTTGTGATTGATGTCAAGCTGTGTTAGGATAACTGGAATTTTATTAAATTAACAGAACAGCATATGTAATTTATTTTTATTAAACAAGCCCTTAACACAGTACATGATCTACTGTGCTCTGTTTATAAAGTTTGACCTGAAAAGTAAGGTATTTTCTCCTTGATTCTTTCTCTCTGTAGAAAAGCCGCCTTTAACTCAGGTTTTGATAGAGACTCATGGATTCAGCATATTTATTTTCACTTAAATGTTTTAAGAGACTGCAAGAAGTTTAGGCCTGGGCATATTTTGTATTAAATTCAGATTTCATTTTAAACAGCTTTATTGTTTAAACTAAAAATGTACTGTCATTTAAATAACAAAATAAAAATAATTGGAGTTAAATTTAAATAATAATAATAATAATAAAAATCATTGCTATATAAACACTCTGGTTTGATGGTTGTTTATCACCAGCTCTAGGAAGGAAGTGAGGTTCCCCTAGCTTCAATGTGTATCATCGGTTCTGGATGCTACACTTACTTACAGATACTCTGAAGACATATAAGATTGCAGTCTGAAGTGGCACAAAAATAGCACCAATCTAGGTATGCTGCAGTTTCTTTGGGACCTGGAATCTTATCAACAAGCAAAGACACTGACAAGGAGGTATCTTGATTGGATAGAATGTGGAGAGCCCAGGGGTTGAGAAGTTTGCTTGCTTGTATCTCAGTGAATCTGTTCCTTGTGCATCCACAGTGAAAGTTGTTCACTTCAGCTTGCATTGCTCATGGCCTGAGGCTTTGTCTACACTTACAGTTTTGCAGCGCTGGCCGTTACAGCTGTGGTCGTACAGCTGTGTACGGCCAGCGCTGCAGTGTGTCCACACTGACAGCGACCAGCACTGCAGTGTGTCCACACTTGCAGTGTTGCAGCGCTGTTGTGAGTGGTGCATTGTGGGCAGCTATCCACAGAGCACCTCGTCCCATTTTGTCGCTGTGGCGAAGGGGACGGAAGGGTGCGGGTCATTCCGCTTCCTGTTCCAACGACCCGTGATGCCTGGGAACGGACCCCATGCCTAAGAGGGCCCGCACCTAAGGCACCTTTTTAAAAAAAAAAAAAAAAAAAAAAAAAAAACTTTACCCGCGTCCCCAGCTGCGGTCTGCTCATGCTCCCGCTCCTTGAGTGAGGCGTCGGCGGGAGCGCGGCATGGCCCCGCTCTCAGCTAGAGCTCCAGCCGGGCGGCGGGGCTTGCGGTGCTTCCGGCCGGGGCTCCAGCCATGAGAGTGGGGCGTGGGGCTTTGTCACGCTCCGGCCAGGAGAACAGAGTCGCGGAGCTTGCCGCGCCACGGCCCAGAGCACGGCAAGCCCCCGCGCCCCCGCTGGAGCTCCCGGCCAGAGCACGGCAAGCCCCGCGACGACCCGGCTGGAGCTCCGGCCAGAACGGCAAGCCCCGCGACCCCGGCTGGAGCTCTGCGCCCTTAAATAGCCCCCTGAGCCTGGGGCAAGTGAGGGGGTATTTAAAAGTCCTGGGGCTCCAGCTGCCTCTGCACACTGCCGGTCTCTTCAAATAGCCGCTGGAGCCGCCTTCCCTCTTGCATTCCCAGCGCTCCGCGGCTATTTAAAAGGTCCCGGAGTAGAAGGGAAGTTTGGGGGCTACTTAAAGGGCTGGGGTTCCAGTTGCCTCTGCTGCACCCCATGACCTGCCACACAGTCCCAGCCCCTCTGCCTGCAGCCAGCTTGCACCCGTCCCCAGCCACCTCTGCCAAACCTGTCTGTCTCAGCCAACCCCTGCACACACCCCTGCCCAAAGCCAGCCAGCCCCCACACACTGCTGCCCGCACCAGTTCTGCACACTGTGCCCAGCCCGCACCCCTGCCCTGTTTCAGTCACCCCTGGCACCCTCACTGACCGAGCCACCCGCCCACACCCTTGTCTCCAACCAGCCGACCACTCCCTTGCCATGCATGCAGCCAGACCCTACTCCAGTCAGCCTGCCCTGCTTCAGCCAGCCCATGTCCACTGCTGCCTGCAGTTTCCAGGGCATTAACCCTGCAGGGAGCAGCTGAACAACACATGTGCACACCCCTTAGGAGTGGCGGGGACCCAACATGTGAACAGCAGTCATTAATAACCAATCAAGCATATATGATGCAATGTATATAATTTTATTATTCATATGTTATGGAAAGTACAATAAACATGAAAAATGAGAGGCTTTTTTCCCCCCACTTTTTTTTTTAAGTCATCCCTGCCATCTGTGCTTCTCTGGTAGTCAATTTTTTCTCTTGGCAGCCTTCTCCTTTTCTTGGCAGCCTGTTCCTTTTTCATGGTTTCCTTATCCCTCAGTCTTGCAACTTTTTTTATTTTCTGTGGAATACAGATTCCTAACTGCTTTCACCATCTCTTTTAGTCTTCCTTGGTTTTTTCTTAAGCTTTGCTGTCTTTCAGAAGTCTGCACTTGATGGAGCAGTATTAAGGTCACTTTAAAAAAAACAGAGATAACTGTTAATACAGAGCCTGCATTGTTTTACAGAGTTTTTGTAGCATCATTTAACATTCTGAGCATAGCACAGAGAGGCCCGAAGCTGCGATAGAGATGGCGAGTTTCCCACACGCGGCTCACAGTGGAAGGGGGGCTGCTGCGTGGCTCACCTGGGAAGGGGTGGGGTGGGGGTTGCTTCATCTGGAAGCCATGGCGTTTCTGTGGCTTGTGAAAGCAAAGAGCAGCTACAGGTAAATCACACTGAACCCTGCACCCAGCACTGCCACAGCAGCTACTCTCAGAGCTATTGCCACACACAGCTCCCTGGGAAGGGGTGGGGTGGGGGTTGCTTCACTCTGGAGCCATGGGGTTTCTGTGCTTGTGGAAAGCAAAGAGCAGCTACAGGGAAATCAATGGGTTATTCCACATGTAGGCATGCTTGCAGGCAAGCCATAGCCCCCTGCTCCCAAAACATTTGCATCCTTATAATAAAGCTTCTTACCAGGAACAGGCTCTCTGCTGGTTCCTCAACTACCAAGTCCAGCAGCTGCGACTGGCTAGCTTCTCTAGCTGGAAAATAGCTCCTGCCTGATGACTCTGGGAGTCTCCCAAACACTCAGTAGCCTCCCTCTGGGTTCCTCTACAACCTCCACCTCTCTCCAGGCTTTGAGCCAGGCAGTGGAGTGCAAGTAATGCCAGAGAGGCTGAAGAGGAATGATGGGATAAGTCTGAATACCTGGACCTATAAAACGCTGGTGAGTGTCCACACCTGATGACCACGCGCATCCAGCGCTGGTCTCGCTACACCGGAAGCAGACCCAGGTGTACAGCCAGCGCTGCAAACAGGGAGTTGCAGCGCTGGCTGAGCTTTTAAGTGTAGACACCTGCTAAGTTGCAGTGCTGTAACCCCCTCACCAGCGCTGCAACTTGCAAGTGTAGACAAGGCCTGAGTGTGGCTAGCTATTGTGTTACTGTCGCTTTACTGTGAAAATTTTGGGAAGGGAAAATGTGAATGTGTATCCCATCATTTGTGAATAGAGTATCTGGCTTCATTGTTGCAGGGTAAATTATAAGTTCTATGCTCATGTAAAGCAGGGAGGCTCTGTAGCTTCTGGGTGAATTCTTATATACAGTTCTGTCCTCCTCGTAATACTGCAATAGTTTCAGTGTAGATACCGTGCACAAGTAATGTTGATTGTGCCAGAGGCAACATCACCTTCCTATTCACAGCTCCCCTGTTTATACATCCAAGAGTCACATTCGCCTCTTTTGCTCCAGCGTCATGCTAGAAGCTCCTATGAGTTTTGTCCATTGTGATACAGACCCTGCATTCCGTAGGTATGTTTTGGAGTCTTTGTTCCTAGATAGGACCTTGCATTTAGCTGTATTCAAATGCATTTTACTTGAAAATTGTGTTTTCGATTAACTAAAATCTTCTGTGGAAGGTGTCTGCATTCCTTCAAAGTGTTTGGGCTGGAAATTTCTAGGTTTTCAGTTGTCGGAAACAGACTAGAAATAACAATCCCCTTCTTCCTTTGTTGCAAAATGAAAATTTTTCCACTGAAAATATTATCCCAACTTTCTATGGGAGATGATTTTTTTTAAAAAAAATCCTGGTCAGCTTTAACTCCATAAAACAACTGCAAAGAGACCCAGATGTCTCACTGGGGATCTTAACCAGACATGCTGTAGAAGGCTTCCATTAGGCTGCCAAGCTGTCACAGCCTAAGATCGCATCATTCTGGCATGGAAGCTGAGTGTCACAATTGCAAAGTTCACGCTGACCCCATTTGAGCTTTTGGTCTGAGCACTGCTGCTTGTTGTGGAGAGCTTTTTTGGTGGTCATATGTTAGGCCAGAAGGACAAGTGGAGCTGCAAGCGCTTTTCACTTTAGCCCTGTAAAGGTAGCATTAGACCTCAGCAATTAAAGGATACATGGGCTTTTAACAGTATGCTGAAAATACTACTCTTGCCCTATTCTGTAGAACATGCTGAAAGAATCCCCTCACTGATTATAACACACACGCGTTCTCTGGACTAAGCACTTTGCACAGAACAGAGAACGGTGGTGTGCAGGGTGGCAGAGACGACGCTGGCACTTCGTGAAGTGCCTGTTGGTACATCACGTGTTATGTATATCGGGGAGGCTTAGAAATGCAATGATAGTGCTCTTCCAACTTGTCCTTGCTACCTCCTCCACCAGAGATTTGCTTCGTTACCAAGCAGATATCTTGTCTGTGGCAGACGATTTCTCCTTGCTGTGGCCCAGTGCTAATCCTGTCTTTCTCAGAGGGTGCCCTTTTGTTCCTGCACTCCAGATCTGGTGTGAATGAGTTTTAATTCTGAACTTCACAAATGTAGGTTTTTTGCTGGTTCCCCTGTACCCGCTTAGGACCTGTCCTTGGTTTTCAGTGAATTTGTATTGCTCAGAATCCCAGGGGTGTAAGCTGTAGATCTTTGATTTGTTTTGCACCTGCCATAATGTGACTTCTTTGCCTTTAGCTCAGTGCTTAGTGAAGCATGCCATGGGGATGGAGTCACCTTAAAGGTCTCAAACAGGTGCTTTCCCAAGATCCTCATAAAATAAATTATTTGGACTGTTTTCCCTGCCATGCTCTGACTTTAACAGAGGGGAGGCCAGCATAGCTGTCTCTTGCATTTGTGTGAACTTCAGTGGCATTGGCTTAGGTTACCTTTCTCCAGCTGGAGGTCGTGTTATCCAGGTGTTTATTTCCTTGCCCTTCCCAGGGGACTTCTTGCATCTTAGATCTTCTGGGATTCTTGGTGCTGATCCGACTGGATCTGTAGTTTCCTCTTTACAGTTTTTCCTGAATACAGCTGACAGAGGCAGAGCCTGTTATACGTTAATAATAAATAGTACTCTGCACTTCTAAGCACCTACTGCCTGAGGCTATTGAAGTGCCTTATAACAACACTGCAGAGTTCCTTACAGTCACTTAATGAGTTACACCTTTCAATACCCCCACGAGGAAGCTAAGTGTTATCTACTAGTTATGCATGGCAAGACCGAGCGGGATTAAGTGATTTATCTAATCCTTCCTGCTTTCCACATGATGTTTGTAATGCCCTCGAAGGTATTTCTTCCCCTGTCGGTGGTCTTCTTCGTTTGCTAGACCTAGACTTGAGTTCCTGTCTCTTTTTCTAATTGTTTTTTCTCGTGTACCGCTTTGTTACAGAGGTAGGTGTGACTAGCTAGTGTGGATAGTTGGGTATCAGCAGCATCAAAACACTGGCTTCTAAACTCAACATAACACAGTTGCACCTCTTCCAAAAATAAAATAAAATAAAATAAAAATGTGATGAAAGTTATTTTAAAATCCAGCAGATGTTCCAGTGCAGATTATGTCAACTCCACGATTGTCTAGACAGGTTACCCATATCCCCTTTGAGCTAACACATTATTTATAGTTATTTATTATAATAGTGTCTTACTGCAGGCAAACGCATGATTCCACTGAGTCACACTTCAGATCACACAGCTAGCTAGACTGGGTTTTTGGATTTTTAGAAGAAATGTTGCACAGAGCTGAACATGAGTTGCCTGTTTCCCTCCCCGATATCTGTATGCAACTTGTGTTTGGGAGCCATAGTATTTGTGTGTGTGTGTGTGTGTGTGTGTACAGAGGGTAGAAGAGTCCCTCTGTAGTTATTCTGTCACTCTGCTTCTCGTGACCTAACCTTGAAGAATGTTCCTGTGCTTTAGGACCAGCTGAACTAAAGTTTAAGAGTAAAATTCCAGTCCCGTTGATGTGACAAAACTCTTGTTGACGTTAATAGGGCCAGGATTTTATCCTGAGTGTTTTCCAATATAGGAGCTCTAGGAAGGAGTTAGTTTTGTGTTTACGCTTAATATAATATTCAGCCACACTCCTGCCTCCCTTTGTAGATCTTTACATACGTCTGTGTTAAGACTTAGTGCTACCATGAGTGCAGGGGACTGGACTAGATGACTTCTTGAGGTCCCTTCCAGTCCTATGATTCTATCACATATGCATCAAATTCATTCTTTGCTTAATGACCGACTCCATTGACTTCCGTGGAGTTACTCTAGACTTGAACAACGGTATTTGACAGCAGACTTTATCTTTGTGTTTGCATTTTCCCCAGATTTCTGTCGTGCCATAATAAACTTCCCAGCATATAGAACACTCACTCAGAGGCGTGTGTGTAAAAGGATTCCATGCAAATTGTATTGTTATTTGTGGTTAGCCAAAATTTGGGATCCTGAAGATGGTTTAAATTAGGAGAAAAAGTTCATGATGGAACCAATTATCTTTGAAGCCATCCTGTGTAGTCACAAAGAATGTACGCGGCCCTGAACGCAGCAGGAATCAAACAGCCAGAGACTGTTCCTTTGCTCACAGCACCAAGCTGCTTTCTAGCCAGCACTCAGCCCAAAAGCTCCCGCTAAGCTTTTTCTCAGGGTCACGCTCCTGGTGCTGCTGTGGCGGTATCTGCTACTTTCTTGCTGCCTTTTCTCTCTGCCTCTGTTTATTTGCCTGTTTTTCACAGACACACAAACCTTCACGAAACAGTACCCAGAGATACTCTTCTACCCACAAGTGTGTTGCATGTGCTTTTGTTTTGCGTGATGATGTGCGCCTATGTTTTGGGTGGATGCTGCTATTGTGTCAGCTAACCTGATTCTATAAAGGAGCGTAACTGTTTCTTACATTTATCCCAAGTGAAGCGTAGCAGTCAAACCCACCGGTTTCAGTAGGGTTTAACCCTACCCATAATAGTAAGTTAGGTTTTTGCAGAAGAAAACCTTGTGTCCTGATAAGGAATTGTGAGGTGTTGATCCAGTGCTATAATTTGTATGCGTTCACAATGACAGACTTATGTACAGCAGGTCTGCCTTTTTGGGTTATGGTTAGGCTGGTCTGAAGTTAACAGATGGCCAAAAATGGTGGAATTTTGCTAGACGGATGTGTACTTTCCTACAGAACTTAATTTTACTCAAGTGTAAAAGGATATTAAGTTTTTGGCACTTTATGAAATTACTAAGGGAAATTGAAGATAGCTGTTCCCTGTAGCATTTGATAAAATATAAAAAAGCCAGAAGGAATGAATGATTCACTTCTCAACTGTCAGCTCTAGGGGGAAAAATGAGGTGAGACTGGATTCGTGATTTGAAAATCTGTTCATCAGTGTTGGAACCTGTCAAAACAATAATTTCATCTTGTTAATTTTAGTGAGTTACTGAATCAAAAGTAAATTATAAAGGTTTGTGGAAGGATAGCAAAACAGTGTTTTCATAATGAGGGCTTTTTAAAGCTTGATTTTTCCAAGAGACATTTTATAAAAATTCCTGCTGTTATAAAGTTAACATTATCTTGTTCCAGTAAAGCCTTCCTAATTATAGAATCTCAGATTCAATCATGCACCATCAAACTATGTTAAAATTAGAGTTAAGGCGCACACTCCCAGGCAATCTTAACGTAACCTGCTCTTTTTTTATCTCACTGCACATAAGGTCAGAGATAATTATTGTGCATTCTATATTTCTCTCATTAACATCAGTTAAGTTAGAACTACTGGTTTTTATCAGACCACATATAATTAAGGGGCACGTCAAGTGCATTTTAAAAAAAATCAACAAACTAATTTCCAAGGAATTAAATGCAGTAAGGTATTGTGAAAGTGTCTGCCTCTTTAAAATATCTTGGAGAAGGCTAGTTAAACGATTTAACACGTATGGATAGCTGAAAGCCATACACATAAAGACGCTTAAAGCTTACTAGTCATTCTTGTACATAAAACTGGCTGCCTGTTCTTGGTGGATGGGAACCCAGTGATGCTAACCTTTTTAAAGTTCAGATTCACAAACGTAATGGAACTTCCATTCTGAAATGTAACAATAATTGTGGGTGAATTTCTGCTGTAAAAAGCAAAGTTATCAAAGGTTCAAATGATTTAGTATAAAATAACTGTTGAAACATGTTTCAGAATAGCAGCCATGTTAGTCTGTATCCGCAAAAAGAACAGGAGTACTTGTGGCACCTTAGAGACTAACAAATTTATTTCACCTTAAGCTTTCGTGGGCTACAGCTCACTTCTTCGGATGCATAGAATGGAACACACAGACAGGAGATATTTATAGAGAACATGAAAAGGTGAAAGTATGCATACCAACTGGAAGAGTCCAATCAATTGAGATGAGCTATCGTCAGCAGTTTTGCAGTGGAAACGCTGCTGTGAAATATGAGTGGCACTCAGCCATGTGATAACCAGGCTGTATCATTGCTCGTTAAATCAGGCTGGCAAGGAATGCTGGGAAAGGAAGCTGGGTGAAGAGGAAACAGAAGAGAATAGCAGCTGCTAGAGATGCCTCTCCCGTGAAGGGCCAAGAGGTTGAGCCTGGGCAAGACTGACCGTGTGGCTCCCAGCTGAGAGGGAGACAGGCAAAGGAGGATTAGAGACAGGCTGGGGAAGGGGGCGAAAGTGCTGCATCAAGCTTGAGAAGAAGGCTAAGAAGGTTGGGTTATATTCCTGTGATAAGAAGCCCTGAGAAGATTGTTCAGAGACGTGTATGTTAACTAGCCAGACTCGGGAAGGGCCACGCTGTTTGGTGACTTTGTTTTTAAATGTAGATCGCCCAGGAAGGAGAGGAGTTTAGCTGAAGGGCTAACCTAACCTGCTGAAGAATCCTCCCATCAGAGAGGGAAAGTCCTCAGTGGGCTGTACCTGAGACACCACTGTCCAAAAGAATACACCTCTGCTGCTTCAGATAAAGGGCCAGGTCTGTTAGCTTGGAGGCAGTATCTGTGTGGACCAGCTGCTAACGGGGAACAAAGGATCGTGCTATTCTGTCGAATAAAACTGCTTTATAATGGCCTGGGGGAGCAAGATGCGAGCTGTAACATGATTCTAAAATGGCTTGTTCCCACCACACTGCCAATGGAGAAATATAATGTAGTTACAAGATGTGTGGCCTCAATCAGTGCAGAGAATTTTGCGCTAGATTGCTGCTTCTTGTGGTGTAGCTGGACCTTCTCATGGTAGGTATTTAGCGGGGTATTACCAAGACTCCCTGTCCTCTGTTGGTGGGTGGGGATTAGGGTTGCCAAATTTCTAATTCCAGAAAACCAAACACTCTTCCCTTGCTCAGTGCCCCACCTCTTCCTGGAGGCCCCACCCCTTCCCAAAGCCTTGTCCATTCCCCCTCCCTCCGTCACTTGTTCTCCCCCACCCTTGCTCACGTGCTCATTATCACTGCAAGCCCCAAACAGGCATATCATTGTTTGGACAAATGTATTATGCTAAGTTTATGTTTTATTTGTTACTGGACGCTAGAGTTGGCAGCAAAATAGTCAAAAAGGAGGCTGTTAAAAAAAATGAAATTTCACAAAGGTTTTCATGATTTTTTCCCTCCCCTCTTCCCATTTTTTGTAACCAGCTCCATGGTTTTTGTTCACTAAAGTTACTGTAATTTTATGTGTAGAACTAGGACCACACATTATCACAGCTGCAATGGGTCCATTAAAGGCCCATTCCTGAAGCCCAAATACAAATTCAAAAAGTACAACCACAGAAATGCACCTGTCCAGATACCTCTAGAAATGAATTGCATGTATTCATTTGTATAGAATACACATGTATTCACGTGTCCACTTCTAGCATGACCAACACTTATAATTCCACATTATTTATTATTACAACTGTTGTTTTCTGCCTAGAGACCCCAGCTAGGATCAGGGCTCCAGAGTGCTGGGCATACACCTAAAAAGAGAGTCTGCAACAAAGAGTTTAGAATGTAGCTCGACAAAGGTGGGGAGGGATGTATGATATATTGGCTCTTCTGCAATTACTAGTCAATAACATTCACTTTTTAAGAAATAATACATTGCTTTTAGCCTTCCCTTCTTTTAAAAACTAGTTATGAATGAATATGCGCGCATTTCTCTGGACAGCCCTTTGCTTTGCTGTGAAAAAGACATGCAATTGAATTGTGTGTGTTCTTTAATGCATTTGCATTTCTGATGAGAGAACTGGAGCATTCATGTGCTGTGTTGCCTGAAGGAATAAAAACGTAAACCATTTTTGCAATTGAGAATCACTACAAGAAACTTATTACTTGGGGGAAAAAGGTCTACTAAATAATGGGGATTTTTTTAACCTCTTTTGCTTTCATGCGTCCCTGCCCCACTAACTTGCTGAGATTTTTTCTACAGGCCCTTGATAAGGGTGGAAAAATAAGACTGCACAATCAGTTTGTGTTACTGTTCTCTAGTTACTAATCTCGTCTTTTGTTTAGCTCTGGCTCCATCAAGAGTGGGTAGCCCTTAAAAAAACTAATATTTATCCTAGAAAAACACCTTTTAAAAGCAACAATGAATGGCTCTGCCTAGCTCAGAACTGGCTCTCTCCCTATTGTTTTGACTTTAACTGCATTGGTTGAACTCCGGTAACTTTAAAGGGGATGGTGCTTCCTAGCTCTGTGCTATTTTAGGCAAGGCCCTCACGTGGTGTTCTCTGCGTTTGCTGTTTCTTTGGCAAAGCCAGGTCAGGCCTGGTCTACACTACGCCGTTAAATCGATTTAATGCTGCACCCGTCCACGCTACACTGCTCTTTAAATCGATTTAAAGGGCTCTTTAAATCGATTTCTGTACTCCTCCCCAATGAGAGGAGTAACCCTAAAATCAGTATTACTAAATCGGAATAGTGTTAGTGTGGACGGAATTCGACGTTATTGGCCTCCGGGAGGTATCCCACAGTGCACCAGTGTGACCACTCTGGACAGCAATCAGAACTCAGAGGCACTGGCCAGGTAAACAGGAAAAGCCCCGCGAACTTTTGAATTCAATTTCCTGTTTGTCCGAGCGTGGAGCCTGTCAGCACAGGTAACATGCAGTCTCCTGAGAATCGAAAAAGAGCCAGCATGGACCACACGAGAGGTACTGGATCTTATCACTATATTAGAGATTCAGTGCTAACAGACTCCGTCGAAAAGACGAAATGAAAAAATATTTGAAAAAATTTCAAAGGCCGTGATGGGAAAAAGCCACAGCAGGGACTCAGTGCAGTGCAAGTAAAGTTAAGGAGCTCAGACAGGCATATCAGAAAATCAAAGCGCAAACGGAAGATCAGGGTCAGAGCCAAAAACATGCCGCTTCTACGCTGAGCTGCATGCATTTTTGGGGCTGCCGCACCATACCCCCCCCCCTTGTCCTGGATTCCGATGGGGTTATAATCTCAACCATGGCTGAGGATCAGCAGAGGGGAAGATGAGGAGGGGAGGACGACCTTGAGAGCACACGCACTCCATAGTCCAAACCAGGCAGGCATTTTGTGACCCAGACGGAATTACCCTCCCGCCTCCCACCACTAGCCCAGACAGTGAAGCCGAGCGACCTTGGTGATGTACTTTGTAAATATCAAACATGTTAAAAGCAAGCGTTTTTTTAATATGATTGCCATCAGGGCTTGGGATGCTTCGCAGCCAGTAAAGTTACAGGAAAAGTTGTTAACATGTCTGGGGATGGAGCGAAAATCTCCAAAGAAATCTCCATGATCGCTCCTGGAGGTTGCGAAGGCTTTGCAGAAGTTTCTGGGCAAGGCAGCCTATTCGTTCCCACAGGTAAGACATTTACCCGCCATGCATGTAGCAAGTGTATACATTGCATGACAAAGCCTAGCTGCATTATGTCCCGGGTGATTGCTGGCATTCATGAAACATTCGTTCTTCATCTCGTGCTGTGATTCTCAGGAGAGTTTATTGTCATTGTAACCTGGTTGAAATTCAGGAATTAATTAAGGGGACAGAATGGCTTATTTCCTAATGGGCTGTTGCTTAAAATAAATCCTTCCTGCACGTAGCAAAGTGGGGGGAGGAAGGATAGCACTGAGTTTTCTGCGTTTTGTGAGCAGGATTTCCCAGCTACCAGCCAACGGTGGGGGGAGGAGTATAGCCGTCCTTGCATAGGGAAAGAAGAAGGGGTTGGCGTCTGCTGTGCTGTTAACAGGAAAAAGGCATCATTAGGGCATGTGTATATGAAGGCTGGGAGAAGTCAAAATAAGCCTTACCATGGCTGCATGAAAGCTGAAGATGATGCGGACCTGCATCTGTGAGATCTGCAACACGAGTCACACACTCAATATAAAAGATGCAAAATGCGACCTTGAGTGAAATCACATGCGCTATGTAAGGTGGATAGTGTTGTTCACTGTGAAGAGTATAATCATTGTTCTGTAAAATGTATCTTCTCTCCCTGTTTCCTCCCCCATCAGTCTGCACAGTTTTCCAGCCTCCCTACTCCATCCGAAGGCTAGCTCAGATAAGGCGGACGGAAGGAAGAGGACGCGAGATGGAACTCGATCAGTAGTCAGAGAAAGGTCATCAGATATGATGGCAAATGAACTTAGATTAAGGATGAGTAATGCTATGACATGATGGATGCGGAGGACAAAGTAAGATAGTAGAGATGATGCTGCGATTGATGAGAGATGCGGCAGGAAGATCAGAGTGTAGCAGGAAGATTCAGCTTCGGTGGCGATGCAACGCTTGGCGCTTGCGTGATAAAATGATATCCTCCGATCTGGTGGACTCTCTAGGAAGAGCAGCCGTTACAGGGTGCCCTGCCAGCCCATGTTACCACCTCTGTACTCACCATGTCATATCTTCCTCACCCAACGGTTTCTCTAGAATCGCGTGGGGAAGGCTTTCTTGCACCCGACCTCCACTCCCGTGGACAGTCCACCAGGCTTCCATTACATTGAAATGTGCTAATAGCCTTTTCCTTCCCTCCTATCTCTCCTCAAACCACACCAGGAATCCTTGATAATATCTCTGCCTCTTTTTATTTAATATTAACAAAGATACATGCAAAGGGGGGGAGTGGGTTGCTTGTTATCGGGAATGACATTAAAAAGAATACATGAATTAAATGATTCTGACTTTATTTCTTCAGCCAAGCTTATAGTAAAGGGGAGGATGGGTTGCTTACAGAGAGAAAGTCAGATATAGGTGGTTGGGTTCATGAAGGGAAACAAACCGCAGTCACCGTACCCTGGCGTGCTGAAATCATTTTCAAGGCTTCTCTCTGATGCACACTGCCTCTAGTGTGCTCTTCTAATCACCTGGTGTCTGGTGCGCGTATCAGCGCCAGTGATTTTGCCTCGATTCCCACCCGCCATAAGGTCTCCTTACTCTCACAGAGATGGTGACACACACAAGCCAGCATTACAAATGGGACATGATTTTGCTGAAGTCTGAGCGAGTCAGTTAAGTGCGCCAGCATTAAACGCCATGCACATTCTTCACCAGTCCTGTCACTTGCTCAGCGTAGTTAAACAGCTCCTGACCACTGTCCCAGGCTGCGGTGTATGGCTTCATGAGCCTGGCATCAGGGGTAGCTGGGCACCCAGGATAACGACAGACATTTTCACTCCCACTGTTATTTTTTGGTCTGGGAATATTTCCCTTGCTATCATTAACAGAAGTAGTGCTTCTAAAGACGCAAGCGTCATTACCCTTCTGTGCCATCCACGTGGATGTGATAAAGTCCCTTTTGTTGATCACTAATGCTTGCCAGCCATTGAAAGTACTTGCGTGTTTATGTACTTGTGCCTGATGCTCGGGGCCAAGACAGGATTGGTTCCATCTATTCCCCCCACAGTTAGGGAAATCCATTGCGCAAAGCATCTCACTATGACTGCACGTTTCCCGGAGTCATAACCTTCAGAGCGAGCTTAACGATTGCTGGCTACTTGCATCAACAGCACCCCACATTAGATTTTCCCACTCCAAATTGATTTCCCGAGCGGTAGCTTCTGGAGTTGTCAAGTTTCCAGAGGCTATTGCCACTCGCTTCTCCCTTAGGTGGATCTCATCTCTTATCTTTATCTTGTTTCAGGCAGGGGAGCAAAGTCACAAGTTCAAAGGAAGCTCTTTAGCATGCGAAAGTTTTGCAGCCACTGCGAATCATCCCCAACCCGCAAAACTATGCGGTCCACCAGTCTGGCTTGTTTCCTGGCGCCAAATTCGCGTTCAAATGGGTAGAACCTGCCCATTACCAGCAGTACTCCAAATCGCGAGGGCCCGCGTTAGGGAAATTAAGTTCCATGTTCCTTATCGTTCTCGTCCCGCCGCTGCCATAGCTGCCTCCTCCTGCCTGCCTTTGCAGTTCATTGTGTCACCATAGACCAGCAACGAAATGCGCGAGGTGGTTACCACGTCCACGATTGTGTTACTGATCTCAGCAGGTCCATGCTGTCTGTGCTTTATGGCGTTGCTCAGTTCACCAGGGAAAAAGGCGCGAAATGGTTGTCTGCTGCTTCTCCACAAAAGGGATGGGGTAATAGCTTGTACCCAGATACCACCGTGTTGACATGATTTTTGCCCATCAGTGCTGGGCTTTCGGTGCCCGATATCCTAGGGGCTAGTGTGTAGCTTGAGGGGAACTACTATTGATGATAGCTATGGATTAGTACCCACGGTTGCTAGCCGGCTCCAGAAATCGATGATGGCTAGCCTTCGACATGGATAACACTACCATCGAATAATGTTGGCCTAGTTCGTGGACGCGCATAATCAGCTTTATAATATCTGTTTTATAAAACCGGTTTTAGCTAATTCGAAATTATCCCGTAGTGTAGATGTAGCCTCAGAGACTCCTAACAGTGACTGAGCTGTTCTGAATAACCCATTTTGAGTTCTGGGCCTGAACTTTAGGAGTGATGGAGTTTACCCATCCCCTTTCATTCTGCTTTAGCCTGTGGCATATGTCCATGAAAATGGCACTTGGCAGCCTCTTAAATGTCTGCAGTACATCAAATAGATACAGTCTGGAAAAAGATAATCCCAGCTGGAAACAGGGGGTTGCATTCAGTGAGAATCTTATGTTTTGTTCCCCCTCTCGACTCCTGGCTGTTCTTTTTTTGGCTGGTGGTCAAATATAAAGCTGGTCTCCAACATTCATTCTTTCAAAGAACAGCTCCATTCAGGTAGCCATGAAGGCAGGAAATATATACAGGTATTGCTGCAATCCAAATGGTGCTAGTAGAGATGGGTGGGCAAAGGGAAGGGATAATTAATAAATTATCAGACCTACTTTCAAAAGAGTTACTGTCTAAATGATTAAAAAATATAAGTGGAAGGGGGGAGAAATTAAGATTCAGGATTGTGTAAATGACTCCATTGTGCATTGTAGGTCTGTTTTGCATTGTATATGTAATTTCTGTGCTAGTATCTCAGCTGACCAGCCAGTGTACGGAAGGAGAACTACAAAATGATACTGTCGTCTTTTATAAATAAAAATAGTCACTTCACTTCGTGTTTTGTCACTGCACTGATACATGGTGTAACACAGTACAGACTAATTCAACATACTGTGCCCAAAATGGAGAGAATTCTATCTGATTAGATAACGGAGATGTTCCAGAGGATGACTGGCAGACCGAAGCAGGGGGAAAGACAAGTGTCAATGCCTAATGATTATATATTTGTGCAGATTTTTTCAAATTCGCTCCTTAGCACTTCCCAGGGTATTGGTAATAGCTGAGTGTCTAATGTAAGCATTCAGGTTGTGATCCTTTTCTCGTGGACTTTGATGGACACTGATCAGCTACTATCTAGATGCTAATATTCTTCACGCTGGTCAAGTTGCTAATTGCTTCCTCATATGTGTTGCAGTGACTTCATCTCTTCTACATAATTCCTTTCCCTGTAGCTCTTTTTTCTTACATTTTTGGTTCTTGGACCTCGCGTGTTTGGCTGAGTGGGTTTGGGGAGATTTTTTGTTTGTAGGCAGTGGTTCTAATGCTGGTTTGACTGGGGTAAAGCCACATAGAGAAGACAATGATTCCTGGAGGCTGGCTCCACCAGTCTGGAATTAATGAGTAATGATCTTGTCAACTGGATTGACAGGCAGCAGCAATAAATACACTTGATCTCCTTCCTCTGCTCTTGCCTGACGCCAGACAAGGGTTACACAAAACTGATCCATACAGAATAATAAACTTGCTGCGGAAATACAGAAGCCTCTTGCTATCTTAGCTTCTGGACTGGGTAGCTCCGAGAGGCAGGATCATCATTAATAGGGGCTGTACCAGATTCTTCCTTTTGGACAGGGGGCAAGTGTCTGATTACAGATCCCATTACCCCCGACTCAATGTAGAAGGTTCCTCTGTTCTGAAAACCGTCTCATCAGGTGTCCGATCCAGCCATAAGACTGGATGAAACAACCGAATGTTGACCACACTGATGCCTTGCTAAATGACTCAACGGGAATTCCTTTATTAATTTTTTTGTTTGTGGGAAGCATGCCGTGCTGGCTGTTTCCCAGCTGCAAGAGTTAATGAATAGTGACATTTTTGCTTTCCAAAATTTGAAGAAAAAATCTTCTTCTTTCTTATCTGTGTCACAGGCATTAATATTCTACAAGTCACACTGGAAATCTCTTTCAGCTTGAAATAGACCCCTTGTCTCTTGACTCTCCAGCGTTGCACTTTGACCACAAGACAGCCAGCCTCGGTTAAGGGAGTTCTAATTCCTTTTCTAGTACCTGCAAGGTGGTGAAATGTTTATTTCTCTTTCGAAAAAATGAAACTACTTCTGTGTCTCCATATTGTAGTGACTGGCCCAGTGTAAGTACGGTATGAAATAGAGGTCAGCTCAGTCAGAGGATGCCTTGGATGGCAAAGTCATTGATACATACTGTCTACAGCGATCCGAGTTTTAAGTGTAGCCTCTCAATTGATTAAAACTTGGTGCTTTTTTTTCTAGTTTAGAGCAGTGATTTAGGTCCTGATCTTGCAAGCTGCTCTGTATGGGCATAAGGACTCCATTAACTACCTCTAACCTAATTGTATTTCAGTGTAAATAAATCTGCCTCTTCATCTAGGCCTGCTGCTTCCAGAGTGTATTTTGGTAAAATGGTAACTATAAGAATTTTGTCAATTTCAGTCACACAAGCTGCGAGAGCACTTCTCCTTTGGTGCCTTTCCTGGCATCAGGAGGCCCCTTACTTTGGCTTTTTAGAACAGATTTGCTGCTAAACTTTGTTTCATTTTGGTTCCAAGCCAACCATTTTAATCCACAGAGTGAATAACACTTTGAAATCAGATTACCCTGAGACTTTTACAACGTGTGAGTATTAAAACAGCTTTAACTTGAAGCTTGAATCTTAAGTAATGAAGCTTTAAGTTTCAAGGGTGATGATCTAGATTATTCAAGATCCTTGGGCTGGCATAAGTCAGGAGTGACTCCAAATAAACTACGAACTAGTGTAAAGTTGATGTGAATGAAAGGAGAATCAGGGCCTAAATGTTCTGAAGTGTAAAAGGGGTAAATTCAGACCTGGTGTAAATAAACACAGTTTTCTTGACCCTAGCAGAGTTCTGCACTGTTTTACATAAAGTATGAATTTGGTCCACAGAACTTAACTGGTCACAAATCAGATTGCAGAGGCGTCAGTTGTCTTTTCAGGGATTATGCTACATTTTGCATGCGCAAGTGGCCAACAGTGTTTTTTAAGAAAGTAAGAACTCATGACATTTTCCCATGTCAATACCTAAAGCTTTTGGGAGATTATTTGTTCATAAAAAGGGACTTTAATAACTGCATCGTGTGGACAAGAAAAGCCCTCTTGGGATAACAAGGAACATCATTGATTCACCTCAAAGACTTCATTTTACAATTTGAAATGATGCAAATGAGAGAGAGAGAATGTGTGTGTTGCCCATCCAGTATCTTAGTGTACCAGAGGTACTGACTGTCATCACTGTAGATCACACTGGGTTACAGTTAAATTGCCTTTTTTAAAAAAGAAGAAAGGAAAGGATCTAAATAAGCAAAACAGACTGTATCCAGTATGGCTTCTGCTAGAACACTAGTGAATTTTATTCTTGTATTTTTGTTAAATCCTAACTTCCACATTTAATTTGTTGTAAGTCCAAATGTTACTTTGTACAAAAAACAAAACAAAAAAAAGTAGAAAACATTATCAAATGATATTTACTATGAACTACATTATACACTTGATTTCCAAATTGTTTACACTCTCTCTGTATACACTCTAATGACACATATACGCCGATGTCAGTCATTTTAATTGTAGAGCCATGTGCGAAATGATCAGATAACATTAACTGCCTCACCTGCACTCTGCCCATTAATCCATCTTCTGAGGGACTGACTTTCACGTTTTAAACCCATGAACCACTTCATGCCATCATCACCTAAAAAAATCCAAACCAAAATCCAGTAACTTGCCAGAGAAATAGTCCCTCCTCTCTTCTTCTTGTACAACAACAACAACAAAACGACCTAAAAAACCCAGAAAGTAAATGTGGCTGAAGCCGAGATGAGTGAGATTCAGATACTTTTTAGGTCTAGAAAAGCAAGTCCATGTCCTGTTGCCTTGCAGGGTTGGAAACGAGCCCTTCCCCTATTGGGAAGGGATTGTCAGCATCCAGACATAGGACACTAGGCTGTCTTGAAAATGTCAGTTATTTAAGTGTGTAATGTCATAATTTGCAGAAACATACTTCAGTAATGGGTAGTTCCTGGTAGGGTCACAGCCTGTGTCTGTCTTTCCCGGCCAATGGTCTCTGAGCAAACCAGTTATGTCTCTTCACTGAAGTCTGATTCGGTGATTTAAGTGGGGTCTGCATACTACCCATTCGTACCCCATGCAAAATAACCACGTGGGTGGAAGCGTGGTATGATTAGGAGCCTATAGTCGAGAGACTTGGGTCTGGAGTAGCCAACGTGTTATAAGTTCGGACTCAGGTGCAGCTGAGGAAGCTACCAGAATGCCATGATACGTCTTTGTGGACATTATATGCACGCACAAACTTTCATTATAATAGAAATGAAAGAAAAATCCACCTTCACTTGTCTTGCATGCTTTGTGCTGCTTATGTTCAGGGGAGAATATCTGTTGTTGCTAGTTTATTTGTGGGAGGTTAAGTCATTGTTTTGTCCTACAAAGGAGCTTGGGGGCACGATGGGGAGACAGGATAAATAATTGTTAGCTAAATAAGTGCAAGAGGTTTAAGCTTTTCTAATTCAGTGGCAGAATACTCATAAGGGAGTATGTTCACTAAGGTCTGAGTCCCACTGAGTCTTTTCCTGTTGATTGGACAGATTAATGGTGATAAATTCTGCGGTGGCGGGAGATGTGTGAGGCCCCATGTGTGGCTAACTGTAGCAAATACTTCAAGTGGAAAAAGCCACCACTTCCTTGCTGTTTCTTTGGCATTCTCCTTCTACAATTAGTAATAAATAAATAAATAAAGTGTTTGTGGGGTTTTTCCCCAGATAGTTTTGGAAAATGTTTAACTAGACTCTAATGAGAAGCCATTATAGCTTCAAACAGAATTGTTATCGTCATTTCAACTGTTAACATTTTAAGGGCAGTTGCTCATAAACTGTTCGCTAATTAGGGACCAATTCACTCTTAAAAAAATGTTGGAATTGTAGTTGTTACACACAGTGTATAGTACAAAGAAGCATTTGAATAGATGTTAGCCCATCCACGTAGGGTTGTCTAGTTGGTAATATTTAAAAACCGGACACTTCAGGAGGACAGCTGGAACCTCCCTCCCACCTCGTCCCCCCTGAGGCTCCGCCTCTTCCCCCGAGGCCCCTCTTCCCCACTGCACGCTGCTCTTCCTTTTCCCATCCAAGTTGGGAGGGACTTGGAGAGCAAGGGCTAGGAGTTGCAGCTGCCCCGGCTGGCGTAGGTGATGACTCGGTATCTTCCCCATCCACAGTAACTGGACTTTGGGTGTCTGGTCATTAGATCTGACCAGATACTGTAAGGTCCCCTTTTTGACCAGACTTCCCAATTGAAAATCGGGCACCTGGTCACCCTACGTGTATTGGATGTAAAAAGGCTGTAGTTAAACTGGGCGCATGAGACCCCAGTAAGAGCAAGTGCTGAGAGAATGCAGAATCGGTCAACGCTGCGCTCGGCTGATACGGCAACTTATGGTGTCAGACACCATCAGGTAGTCGAGGGACATCTACGTAGAACACATCGCCGGACATTGACAATACCAGGAAGGTTGAGCTGGGGTGCCGAAGAGAAGTGCAGTCGGGAAAGTAATACAGTACATCAGAAAAGTATTTGAATTTTCTAAATGGACAACCTACCCTAAATTCTCAATTACTTCACACAGTTATCTTCACTCATTGATATATTTCGCTTTCCACAACCAACTCTCTGCAACACATTTCATGAGTGAGGTACTTGAATACTTGGATGCTAATATCTAAACTGTATCCTTAAACTTATTCACCTAAATTTCAATTATTGCTGATTATGCACTATATGAATCTTACGACTTTAAAAACAAACTTTGTATTTGTGGATAACGTAAGCACTATACCCAGATATACAGACACTCTTTTCTTAACCTGCGGACTATATAATTTTGTAACATTAGCTTTAATAAAAATTTTAAAATGTATATAACGTTCACTTATTCTTCCACAGCTTGAATGCTCTTGTTCGTTCTAGACTACAAAGGTTTAAATCATAAAAAGGATGTAATTTCCTTTGGCAATCACATGATGGGTTTATTACTCATAATCAGAAATGTCAAGAGATGATTTCACAGTCCTATTTTGGGAGCATGAAGGAAGGGCTGTGTTTTTGACTGCCAATCAGAATAGCACTTTTAAAAGTTTAAACGGTAATTTCCATTTTTGACACAGCTTGCTCTAATTATTGTGTTCTACAACAATGTTCTGTACTCCGTTATATTAATTTATTAATGGTTAAATGAGCATTTTAGCCTCTTAGGAAAGTTAAACCATATAAATGGGGGTAGGGTAGGAAATACAATTTACATCTGTCTTGTTGCTAAGGAGCAACATTTTACTCGTTGTGATACAAATTTTTGCTAGTTAAGGGGATGGCCTAAAAATATAAGAGTGCATAGTTGTTCTAACTATAGAAACAGTAACAGTTATGTAAGTTATTTTTATTTTTATATTTTAAGCACTGAATAAAGAGATAAAAGTATGTGTTCCTTGGAGATCTTTTAAAATAAATCTAGCGAATTTATACAGCAGCCCTGGAGGTCTCACATGGTCCCCTTCAGACAGATTGTTTTTTTGCCTCTGCCACTCATTTGCTGTTTGACTCAGGTAAGTCAGTTCATCTCTCGGTGCATTATTTGTGTACATCTACAAGAGAGATCATACAAAACACATTGAGACCTTTCTGTGGAGAGCGCTTCATTAGTGCAAATGTTCTTGTTCTTTTTGTTAAACTAAGTGTTGGCTAAAGTATGGCTAAACATGAGGTTCTGATTTCTTTGTGAAATAATGTTGGGGCTTTTTGTATGTTTGGTGCTAGTCTTACATCACCCCCCAACCATGCATGAGTAGTTTATTATTGTATTTATTTTCTGCATTGGAAAACAGAATGCCTCTCCCTTTTTTTTGTCCAGTAAATCCCTTTTTTGAAGAGGGAGTCTTTGACATGGTGCAAATGAAATGGCCTGGTGCTTGGAAAAAGGGTTAAGAGCTTCCAGTTGGAGAGCGAACAGTACCGCTAGGTGGATTCAGTGGTTGTAAAGAGGGAGCTTAGCCAGGCGCCCTCTAGGAATTTGTCTAGTACTGTGCCTAAAGCATGAGACTCTCCTAAACCTTCTCTTATCTCCTCCTCGAAGGCCTAGGGAGGTGCTCTATTGAGGTGCATTCAGGGGTAGATCCTTGGAGCTGAAGTATCATTTTAGCCACTCAGATCTGAGTAAAACACTCTCATGCTGTTTCTGGTTGTTTACTCTTGGCCGATGAACGATGTAGGAACTTCTGTTAGTGATGTCGGAAGAGCAGACTCCAAATGGCTGTGAAGGATTGAATCTGTAACTAAACCCTCCTACACAGCCAGTCCCTGTTGCAGTGCATAGTTCTGATTTCACATGTTTTTTTTAGATAGATTAGGTAGATTAGATTAGATCCGTCAGGCTTCTTTGGCAGGTTAACCTAGTGGTTAGGGCACTGGAGTGGCGCTTGGGAAACCCGGGCTCAGTTTCTGACTCTTCGGTAGACTTCCTTTGTAACCGTGAGCAAGTCCCTTTGTCTACCCTGAGCTTTAGTTCCCCATATGTGAAATGGGGCTGTAGATGCCCTGCTTCCTGGCTGTGCTTGGTGATAAAATGCATTCATAATTGTCAAGTGCTTGGATGCGACAGTCATGGGAACCAGAGGAGTACGTAGATGGGAGCTGGATACTACAGTCTCTTGCTCTGTCCCCTAGCTCACTGGTTCTCAACCAGAGGTCCGTATACCCCTAGAGTTTCCATAGGACTTCTAGGGGTGACGTCAGCTCCCCTAGATATTAGCCTAATTTTATAGCAGGCTACATAAAAAGCACTAGTGAAGTCAGTACAAACTAAAATTTCCTACTGACAATAACTTGTTTATATGACGCATTTGGATTTATTGAAAAGAAGGACCGTGCTATTTTGTTGTAAGCCTTTTACCACTTCTGCAGTCATAGGATCAACAAAAGGGAAAAAAAAAAAAGTGTTGTGTAGGGGGGAGTGTTGTGGTTTACAGATTGTTGTAATAAGCCATACATCCAGCGCCTTTATTAAGGCCATTGTTTTTAGTGTCTAGCAGAGTTATGAATTTAAGCTCCCATGCTCGTCTTTTGAACGTGTTGTGCTGGTTTATTTTGAGGAAAAGGACTGAGAGGTCAGATATGGAGTGATTGTTTTGTGAAAAGTGTTTGCCCCTCCCCCCGCCGGGGGGGATAGGATGTTTCTTGTCTTTTATCGTTTTTCTGTGTTGGTTCATTCAATGCTAAACCTGCAGATGTATCTCCACGGCTACAATGATCCATATCCCCCTCTCAACACATCTTCAAGATCAGTAGATCCTATGCATACCTATTGCAACAGTGGTGTACCTCATCTGGTGCACTAAATGCTCTGATAACTATGTGGGTGAAACCAGACAATCCCTGCACTCTCGAGTGAACTCACACAACAAAATGATACAAGAAAAAAAACCACCCTATCACCTGTGAACGAACACTTGTCACAAGTGGAGGTGGTGATGTCGTCATCTGGCCAACCCTCTCTTAGTCTGACTGGAGCGCAGGATACCTTTCAGCATCAGGACAAAGAAGGCCCAGTGGTGTTACAGTGGGGTCCCAGGAAACCATGGGGCAGGTGCCATGAGGGTTAAGCTTGCTCCTTCCCCTTTTTTCAGTCAGCAGTTGTCCCTCTTTTGCTGCTTTTCTCTTGATTCTTTTTTCCTCTCATAATCATTTATTTTAAGGACCCTGAAAGGCAGAGGTGGGTGGAATGGCCCATCCTCTCATTATTTTGTCCACCAATGAGGGCTCCCTCTTACCTAGAGAGAAGGGCAGCCTAGCTTTTTGACTATCTAGTGCCTGTACTGGGATTTGAGTTTCACTCCCCAGCTCTGCCAAAAACATTCTGTGTGACCCTGGGCAAGTCACTTTATCCCTCTCTTTCCCATCTGTAAAATGGGGATAATAAACCTTCTTTTCTCCCACCCATGTCTGTTTATGTCGCAAGCAGTAAGCAATTGGGATTTCTTGTGTATGTGGAGTGACCACACAATGGGGCCTCAGTCTGGATTGGGGCCTTTCGTTTCTACGTATTCCAAATGGTTGCTACTGTATTCCAAATAATATAAGATATTTACATGCTCGATATTTATCTTGTTGCGCACAGAGCAATCTGGTAGCAAAGGAATTTATGATCACAAAAATAGTTTTTGTGTGTGTGAAGTGCAGTAATATATAGCAATAAAACCCATAATTGCTGCAGGAATATACCATGTTATACCAAACAGTCACTTAATTATGGCTTGCATATAGTTTTGCTAGAGAGAAACTGGTGCTTTCATGTGAAAAAAATACATATTATCTCCTTTCAAACACACCTTAATTGCCTGCAATGAATTCATTAATTAAGCAATAGATCTTACAAAACAGGGCAGGCTTATCTGTGCATGCAGAGTAAGGGAGAGTATATGTAAAGATATAGCAAGGTTTTAGATTCAAGCCAAAGTGGTCTTGTGGGAAGGGCTGGTGGGGAGAAGGGAGGGACAATTGTATTGGGACCTGGTTCACCCAAATGGAAATGGAAGGGAGAGGGACCTCAGTGAAGATGATGGACCAGGGCCCCAAATGTGTCTCAATGGGTGGTAGTCCCTTAGTCCCTGTAATGACCACACACAAAGGTGTGAAGCAAAAAGACATCATGGGGTTAGGTTTTATTCAAAATGCCACTTGTTGAGGCTGAAATATGGTTGTTTCTATAGCCATTCCCGAGAAGCCATAATGGAGAGGAGCTATAACGAATGCTCCAACTCCTTCTGTAACCAAGGTTCCTGAATCTCAAAATATTGATGCAGCAACTGACCTATAGTGATGGGCTGGTGAAACTTCCGACGTTAGATTACCATTGCTGCAAGGTAACGCCTCTCCATGCAGATTAGTTCCAGACAGCACCACTGAATCGATATTTTGAGTTGGAAGCCTCTGTAATGGGAGTAGTTGGAGCAGTTCCTGTTGTGATATTGTGGGGAATAAATACTCTCAGCATGTGAAGATCTCCAACTTGTGCTCATTTACACTGGCTTTTCTGCCATCGGTTTCCAATGCTCTGTGTAGGAACAATACCTGAGTCCCCTATAAGAATCATAGCTTGCAGAATGATGAATTATGCGGGATGTGGGGGGGATTTTAGAGTTAGTGTTGATATGTGAAGCTAAATGATTTAACAAATTGAGGCAGTAACAAGTAGATCGCTTTTTCCTTGTACTGTGAAAGTCTTCATAGTTCAGTTGCTTGCTACACGGATTTTTTTTTTTTTTTGTTTTAACAAGAACATATCTATGCACCTCTATGTATCCCTATTTGTTGTGGCAGCCCCTTGGGAATCTTTACTTGTAAGTCATTAAATTGTACGTGAGTAAGGAGCATGGCCAGCTCCAGGATTTTTGCCGCCCCAAGTGGCAGGAGGGAAAGCTGTGATCAGAGGCAGCTCCACCATGCCGTGCCATGCCACTTACTTCTTTGACAGCAATTTGGCGGCAGGTACTTTCCTCCGAGAGGGACCGAGGGACCTGCCACCGAATTGCTGCTGAAGAGCCCGACGTGCTGCCCCTTCCTCTTGGCCGCCCCAAGCACCTGCTTGCTCAGCTGGTGCCTGGAGCCGGCCTTGGTAAGGAGTGGACGGACCTGTACAGTTCATTTCTTTTGTGCATGGTAACTTGTTTGTTAGGAACCTGAGAAGTAAACCCTACATTCAGAGGGTGATCTTAAATTAACTCAAATGTGTATCAGTCGCTTTTTGTTTCCACGCTCTTTGAACAGTCTAGAGAGTCATAAATGTTAATGTGGAGAGAACTGGGAAGATGGTTGTCATGAGTTGAATCAATTCACTCTGAAATCCCAGGGTATGGATGAATTAGTCTGTCTTTAATGCCACCTACATTAAAATTTGACACTTTGATTTTATGACATTTCTCTATTTGGTAAGCTCTCTAGGGCAGGGTCTCAACCTTTTTCTCTCTGAGGCCCTCCTCGATAAGCTATAAAAACGCCAGGGCCCACTGAGAGGGCTCAGGGCAGGGGCCTTGGGCATAGGAGTCGTTTGACTTCTATTTAGGGCAGGCAGGGGCCAGTGGGGCTCAAGCCACCTCTGCATGGCAGGGTCCAGGGAGGGAGTGCCACCTCAACCCCCTGACTCACCTCAGCCACCCACCTGTCTGGGGGGTGGGAGAAGGGAGGAATGCAACTAAAAATTATAACAAAGTTGGGTGACCTAGCTCAAAAAGTTTGAAAACAGCTTAGGGTGCAGGGAGTGGGTAGCTAGAGGCTGTGTGCAGATGGGGTAGCTGGGGCTGTGTGTGGGCAGGGTGTAGCAAGAGGGGTATTAGGGGCTGTGTGCTGGGAGGGCTCCCCTATGGTCCCTGTTCCCGGAGGGGTCTGCCAGCCACGGAGCCAGGTCTTCTCACCTGGGGGGATCTTACCGGCTGCCTCTGAGGGAGCAAATGGGGACTGGGAGCTGAGGAGCAGCTTCAGCCTGGGGCACCAGTAGGAGAGGAAGGAACCGTGCCTGTTCCAAAGCACTTCCCGGCTTCAGCTCCGCCGGGGCGCTGGGGATCGGTGCCATGAGGGTGGAGCACTGCTTTACCGCGTTATATCCGAATTCGTGTTATGTTGTGTCACGTTATAGCAGGGTAGAGATGTAGTAAATCCTTTTCTCTGTTTTTAATGGCTATTAGCCAGGATGGGCAGGGATGGTGTTCCCAGTCTCTGTTTGCCAGAAGGTGGGAATGGGTGACAGAGGATGGATCACTTGGTGATTCCCTGCTCCATTTATTCCCTCTGGGGCACCTGGCACTGGCCACTGTTGGCAGACAGGATACTGGGCTAGATGGACCTTTACTCTGACTCTGTATGGGCGTTCTTATGTTCGCTGTACATTCTTATAGAGCCTCCATTTTTCTCTGACTTTGGAGGAAAATATGCCTCTGAAGTATTAGTCTCATGACTTTGCAAAGATATTTTTATTGCCTTTGGTGGATCATGAAGATGGTTTTTCTCAAGCAGCGAAGAGCTTGGTTTCCATGAGGGACATTGACTGTAAAAGCTAATGAAGAAACCTTTGCTTCCTGTGTGATCCCTGGAGAAGAGCAATTTCATTCTCTACTGTGATCATATTTTAACTTGCTTTTTGTTTTTATTTATTTGTTACTGTGACTTTATGTGCTAGAGTTTGGGGATCACGAGAGAGGCCAAAGTGATCATTTATCCAACAACAAAGAATTGCTTAAGGTGGGAGAGAGCATTCAGGAGCCATTTTCTTCCTTTCAGTTTTCCTTTGACTAAAGAGAAGCTATTTTGTACATTTAAAAAAATAATTGCTGATTTCAAATTATAATTCTGTAAGGCCTAGGCCCCTGCATCTCTGTGGAAGTAGGAAGAATGTTCCCAGTTACACTTTTATGAGTATAGATTTTCCACTTCACATTCTTGAGAGCATGGAAACGTGATTAATGTAAAATATTGTCAACACCATTAATCATAGTTGACTTCTGATTGATTTTTCCCAAGAACCAGTCTGGTGCTTGTGCTGGCTGGTGAACTTCTGTATAGTGAATAAAAACTAAGCTGGAGTTGTACTTTTTTTTTTTATTTTTTAACAAATAAGTTTGAAGGAAGCCTTGATAAATACACTTGAGTAAGTCAGTTGCTCAGCAAGTATTTTTTAGAAGCCTGTCATAATGGTAGGTTGAGGTGGGCAGTCAGCACATTGTATTTTATGCAATTACTACACATTATGTTCTCTAAACTACACCATGCAAGACAAGCCGTTTTACATCTAATATATATTTTCAGCCAGGTTGGCCTTTGCAAAACATAAATGACATAAGGTGAACAAACTGCTTATTAAGGTAAAACAATGAAGGCCCAATTTTTAAAAGGTTAAGATGTACTAGAAAGTATCAGTGCATCCTCAAAGTCATTAATGTTCTACGGAATGCACAGTGTGTGGTATTTTGAAAGGCCACAGTAACCTTTTCAAGCGTGGAGCATTCTAAAAGGAATGTATTTCCACACTGTTCAGAAAAGAGAAATCAGTTTTAAAAAGCTTTTTATTTGCTTAAAAATAACCCTCTTTGGAGCCTAAAGAGAGAAAATGATAGCATATTAAGAACTCAACTAAACTACCAATTACAAAAAAAAAAAACAAAAAACCCAACAAAGACAGAAAACCTTTTGGTGATAACAGAGATGTAAGTGATCCATTTTTTTTAACGTTCATTGCTTTGCAGTTTCTTTCTAAATCTTTCCCTAATCTTAAGCTTTGTAATATTTTTTTTTTTTTGGTCTTAAATACAGTGACCTTTCTTTGTACCTACAGTTAGCCAAATGCTGCTATTTCCAGTGATCTCTCATGTGTCCAGATAGGACTGTAAATTGAAAGTGATGTGCAAAGCTTTTGGTGAAAATAAAAGTTAAACAATTGTTTGGACCAGATTCTTCTCATAACGGTCCAATTGCAAATGGGCCTAATGAGGTAGTACTCTCTGTGCCTGTTAATAAGTTTTGTCAGGTCCTTGAGTCCTAAATATTAAAAATATATTTATAGATTGAGTGCATTTGAATCTTCAAGTTCAAACCCAAATATTTCAAAGTCACTTCCACCGCAATGTTTGGTAAAACTGAGTTCCCAGTTGTGTCTTCCCTCCCAAATGCTAGACATGTTGTGGGCCTGAACATGCTTTCCTTGCACATGCAATGTAGATTTTAGATAGGTGTTTTGAGGGGCCCAGGAATGCAGGAACAAGCCTGCTGTTGGTAGCCTGGTGCCTCACGTCAGCAAAGCACTCAAGCACATTGACTTCAATGATTTCAGCATGTCATGCTTAACTTTTCAGCATGCGCTTAAAGGCATTATGGAAGTGGGACCTAGAGTCTAATTGCGGCGGCTGCTTCTCTTTGCTCATGTGATTCAACTCAAGTCTCTTCTCTTGCTGTAAGCTTGCAGTTCTCCTTTGGCTGAAAGCAGGGTGAGAAGTGCACATTTCATTAGTCCCAGTGAGTTTTCTCCTTATGTTCCCTTTGGTTAAGACAGCTTGTCTCTTAGAAATCAAAACTGAAATAACTGGTCAACTCTGCTAAAAAGCAACATCTTCACTTTCCAGCTGACAGTATTTGCTTTGGCAGTGGAGAAGTTCTTCGTCTTAAACCAGCGCAGAATCTGGTTTAAATTCACTGGGCAAAGGAAATTCGGAAGATAAGTTAACACGAGAAAGTCCTGCTAAATGGGAAAATCAAGCTCCTTTGGGAAGGACCAACATAAGTGCTGCTTGCAGCCTCTCCTTCACATCTATTTGCCAAATTGCCTTTTCAGAAATACACTCTAATTCTGAATTCACCATTTTGCCAGCTAAGCTCTTGATGCCGAGGGCTTTTCTCTCAACTATTCATGCTTTTAGCTCTAGCAATGGGTGATGGAGTTGAAAGACCTACAAGGCAGGATTTCAAAGTCTATATACTTCTTTTATACTCTTGCATACGGCGATCTGACCATTCCTGAAAAGGAAGAGGGAGAAATAAAAATACACCATCACCCGCTGGAGGTTCAAACAGTAACTGTTGTCTTGCTTGCATCGTGCAGCTAGTTTTGGCTGGATTATATTGTTTCAACATGCTTCCACAGAGAACATCCCGAGCCTGTGACTAGACTGAGTGGATTTTGGAGTCCAAGGCATCAGGATGCTGAGATCTGGAATGATGAACATCTAGGTTTTGTGGTCTGACAAAGAAAAGAAATTTCCCATGAAATAAGCAACAGGAACCCAACTGTCAATGAGATTTTCCTCCTCCCCCTTCCATCCTTCCGCATCTGACTGTTCTATCTCCAATTTCCACTTTCTTGAAAAATAATCCCCATTTAAATAATAAATTTGGAGCTTTTGGAGGAGTTTTCCCCTGTGTAACACTGATTCAAATATCAGATCATAAACAAGGAAATCTAGAACACACATGCAAGGGACAAAACAAGTATCTTGGCAGCTAAACCGATTTGCTATCTTTCCTGGCTGAGGTTTGTAAGCATCAAGTTGCGTTCCTCTGTGGAGGAACAGCAGTTTAGTGTTTGATAGCAATCAGATCAGGAGCAGAGAAGAGCACCGGGCATCCGACAACTTGTCAAACCTGTCACTTTCCAGCCTTTTCTTCTCCCTGACAAGGTTAGCCACTGACTGACAAGGATACAGTGAGGCAGAATGGCAGCGGAGCATCAAAAGTGAGGAAAACTGCTTGCACAAAATGGCTGAGATGCTTCTTACTGATCATATAATGTCTCTGCAGCAAAACACATTTATTTTCAACTTGTCTCTGCAATGATTTTTCCACCCCCCTTCGCACACAATAACTGATAACTGCAGCACTTCTTGCATGTTCTCTCTTCAGGATCTGATTGCCCGTCGAACATTTATGTAACATTATTGGAGATCTTGTTCCCAAACTTTAAAAAAGGCTGTGTTCCTCTTCACCAGTAGGCTTTTTAGTTCCTGAAAGAGACTTGACTTTTTTTGTTAACCCCTTCTCTGTAGTTTCAGTGAGCATTTGGAAAATGGCCCTATAACTGAACTTGACCGCTTTGGTTAAGTGGTATTTGTACCATCAGACATGTCCAGCTGTGTTGTCTTAATGCTGCACCAAGCTATTTGCTTGTGTTGCAGAAATATCTGCTAGTTATTCCAAGATGGGAGTCCTGGTGTTCATTCCTCTCCCTCCCAACTTCCCCTTGCTCCACCTTGTTCCATGTCCATGTAAAAGACCAGCTGTTCTTGTTGGGCAATGAGCAACTCTGCTTTGATCCTACTGGTGTGCTGGTCGCAAGCAGGCACCAAATGTTAACTGCTATTTTAATGGAGTTTCCTTGTTCAGTATAGATCATGGACTGCACAGACAGTTTGGTTCCTGGACTCTGTTTTGTTACCTGGGGTGTATGCATGCTATCTCCCTCTGGTGCCTGGGATTAGACCTGCTCACAAATAGTGTCTCCTCATGATCCCTAATACTGCTGATGGAAATATGCGTTTGTCTCAAGTGGTGGGATCTGGGTTTGGTCCCTGAAGCAGAAGGGCATTTGTTGTACGCGTTCCTTTGGGCATGGAAATACCGGCTGCTCTGGGATCCAGTACAGCTCCCAGCACTTCCAAAGCAACGATTGAAAGGTTCATCTTTATATTAGATATAAAATTTTAGTGTGCACTCGTTTATTTTAATTTTCTTTTAAGCTGTAACCATCTGCTTTTCTAAATGCTTGAAGTGGTGGAGAAGGGGAATACACTACCAAGGAGCTGTGGAAACTGAGCAATGGAATTTCTCTTGCTGCTGTTCAGTTTTATTCTATTTAATTCGTTCAGGAGAGAAGAAAACAAAATTAAAAGGAAAAAGCAACCAGAGTAGTAAATTCAGCTCAAAATACTCCGGATGACAGTAAAACCAAGAAACGTGTCGGCTCAGACAGACAGACAGCTGTGGGTTTCTGCAGATCTATCCCATAATCAGGAGCTAAACTTAGAGTGCATTCAAATGAATTAAAAATTTCAAAGACCTTAGCATTTCCAAAAGTTCAAAAGCTGTAACTTCTGGTGTTAGTCTCACACAAATACCTAACTACCAACAAAGTAAGTGGTGTGTGTGTGTGTGATACACGTACACACGTACGCCCTCCCATAAAGAATTACTTACCCTTACTCCTAAATTGAAAACTTTCATACCTTTTACACCTTCATTCATAAGTTATGAAGCTTCCTTATAAGGATGAATTTTGTATCCTGAAGCAATGCAATATAATTTCATCTGCAGGATACAAAATGGCACTGGGATTTGCATTAATTTACATCCCATAATTGAGAAGAAGCTATCTGTGCTCTTCGCTGTGATCTGCATTCTGCCCTGGTGTGGGCATGTGAGAGGTATATACACGACATGCACACTCCCATTAAACTAACACATGCTTGGAGAATCTCAAGACTTTCAATGGAACTGTTGATTTCTCAGCTGAAGCCCTGAAGCATTGAGGTGGCTGAGTGGGTGTATTTATGTAGAAACTTTGTATATTTAAGGGATTCGTACTTATTCACCATCAGATCCATATAGGCATAAATGCTAATTTTTTTTTAGGTGGGAAGGCAAGCAGCAGCTGCTTCGCTGTACATTAATGCCCAAGTTGGCTATTTTCATATTCATCATGTCACTTTAAGCATCTGTTGACAGATGGGGAGAGCTCTTTGTAAAGAGATGCATCACTTTATTGCTTACCTTGGGTATCAGCTTCCTGTTAGAACACTGACAAGTTACCTGAAAACTACTCCTCTGCACAGGACTCAGATCAATTAAGATGTATTGTTATGGGCACATCTTATTAGATAAGAGTGGCATTTGGTAAGTGTTTTAGTTTCGAGACTGAGTGATTGTCATGTTAACTCTGCGTGAGAGCACTGTTTAGATGTGGGAGAGCCATATGCACAATGCTGTATATTAACTTGTTATAAGCCAATGACTTGTTTTGATATGTGCAGTTACAGTATAAAGCAATTTTGATGTGAATTTTAATCTAAAATTTGAAGACCATACCGGACTGGTGAGCGCTTTGCAGATGCCTAGCTGAGAAGAGGATTGAATCAGCCCTCCAGAGACGTGGTGAATATTATGTTCCGTAAGCTAGTTTCTAGAAAAGCGGTCCTGCTTTTGGGTGTAGTGGGTGTTGTAAACAAGTGCGGCAGTAGTGGTTCAATTAGGGTGACCAGATGTGAAAGATCGGGATGTGGGGGCGGTGCCGGCAGTGCAACAAAAACGAAAAAAGCCAAGAGCCGCCGGACCATGGGAAAAATTGGTGGGGGCTGAGCACCCACCGGCAGCTACACATCCCCTGTCCCTCCCACCCCCCGCACCAGCTCGCCTTCGCTCTGCTTCCACCTCCCCTGAGCTGGCTGCCGCATCCTGCGTCTCCCCCTCCCTCCAGCAGTTGTGCCGCCATACAGCTGATTAGCGCAAGCCTGGGAGCGAGGGGTGAGGAGGAGGAATGCGGCGTACTTGGGGAAGAGGTGGGATTTGGGAGGGATCCAATAGGGCCGTGAGGGGGCGGGGCTGGAGGGCAGGGCCAGGTGGGATTTGGGACGGGATCCAAGGGGGAGGGAGGGGCGGAGGCGGGCCAGGGCGGAGTTGGGGAGGGGTGCGAGCCCCCTCCGCCTGTGCGCTGGAGGGCAAAATATTGGGACAATTCGTGTCCCGACCGAACATCATTCGGGACGCAGGACAAACAAACAAATATTGGGACAGTCCTGATAAAATCGGAACGTCTGGTCACCCTAGGTTCAATGCTCTTCACTGGAGCGTGTCCAGTGCAGTAGGAAAAGGTGGAAGTGCTGTTCATGATTAAATGGTTTATAACAAGCTAAACAAAAAAACCCTGCCCCTTCCCCAGTGCCAGGAATCTGCCATATGTCTTCAGAATGTCTGGAAAGTTTTTGACCTATACAGAGATCAGAGGTCCATCTAGCTTGGTAGGGTTACTGAATAACCTGCCAGAACTGCAGTTTTCATTTGCAGACCTCTAAAATTTTTTGAATAGAGGCATGTTCCCCTTTGGAAATCTTAGACACAGTCTGCGGATGCCAGGGATCTACGGCCCACAGGTTGAAACCCCCCGTACAAGAACAATAGCTTTTAGCTCTATTACTATAAACAGACAGTTTGGTGATTTGCTTATTGAAGTCTATCTTCTGAACCTTTGTGTACTGGTTAAAAAAAAAAGAAAAAGAAAAAGAGGGCAATAAAATCTCTTCCATTCAAAACGTACCATTCTTCACGCTGACTAATAATCAATAGTACCATAACTATTTATCTATAGATGCTGTTTTGTTGGAGTCTCTCTCAAGGAGAATAATTGTACAATAAAATCCACAATAGTAATTTATAACTTTTTAAATAAAGCTCCATTGCTATAAAGATTTTTTGCCTTTTACTTGGACGGCTAAAACTGCAGGCCCAAGAAGGATGTTGATTCCTCTAATTTTCCTCTCCTCCATTTTCTGGCTTTGACAAACCCATTTGACTAAGTAGACCAGCTCAAGCAAATCCTTAATTTGATCCATAAGCCCCAGCTAGGAGATTGCATCATGCTTCACAAAACATGGCTTGGGTACACGGAGCTGCATTGTACTCTTAAAGATGGGTTGGACCTTCTGGTGTGGCCCCAGTGAACAGGCAGGGCAAGCTGGTTTGTGTCTGTTTTACACAGGAGATACCCAATAGAAGGAAATAATGTAGCATACTGTTCCTAAAGGTATAAATTATCACACTTGGCAATATCTTTTGAATTTATTTTTTTGCCCAGGTTGTGTATCCTTAATTAGATTTCTCAACTATTTGGAAAGTATTAAAGTTTAATTCCATTTGCTGCATCTCTGCTTTCTTGTTCCCCAGCTGTATTCTTCGCCTTTCAACATCAAACACAGTCTTACCAAAAGGTGCTTCTGTGCTGTGTTTTCTCTGAATGAGTTGCCACCTCCTTGGAAGCAATCCGCACAAACCCACTCAACAGACCTTGTCTTCACCTGCTTTCACTCCCAAATCTATTTCGTTAGGAGTCTGCCTAAGCTAATTTCATAGATGTCAGGCCCTGGGGATGGGAGAGACCTGATTAAATTCTTGATCATGCCACACCTGTAGAAATGAACTCAAGTTTGCTCGTTCCCTCAGCCCTTCCTTTTTCCCACACTGTACTGCTTGCTAAGCTAGATCAAGAATTTGAGAATTCCCATTCAACAAGTCAGCTTGAATTGCAGAGCCAAGCCAATTTCATAGGCTTCACTTCACCTCTGTGCCTAGGAAAATGAACGTGGCAAGCTGCTGCATCTTTGTTACAATTTACCCGGTTTCCTGTTAGAACGGGGGTGGGAGGAAGAACCTTTATTGTTGTGAAGATTGTTCCTTTTCTGTGTGGTCTAACTGCTCCTCAATCTTAAATGATTTTGTAGAACTCCAGTTTCCCTGGACCGTGAATATGGTTTACAAAGACTCTTGGGCCAAACCCAGGCCCTGCTCCATACCTTGTCCAAAGCTGTGCCAGACCTGTGTGGCTTGTCTAGGCTAAAACCGGTCCAGGAATGGTATGTGGGAAATATCCACTAAAATGCAAGTACTTACCTCCCACCGGTGGGTGGAGTCTAAGTCTACCACTTGATTGCCATATACAGTACCTGGTGCACCCAGGATGGTGGCAGAGTCCTTGTCATTTCCTTTCTGTCCCAGTGGGAGAGGCAGAGATGAAATGGACCCTGTGGCCCAAAGGCCTGTCTCAGCTGATAAACTGACTGTTGGCTGAAGAGTGGACAGCGGCCTCTCAAAACAACCATTCTTCTCTGTTAATCTGGGTGAATGAAGAAGGTTCAGCATGTCCCCATACCTCCCCCAAGGCCGTTTCTCTATAATCAACCACCAGAAGGGCCCTAGATCCTGTTCCTGCCCCTTCGCTGCCCTAGCGCTAACAAACGCCCTGGGACTACAGTAATCTCCACAGTCTCTGTTCAAGGAGAAAGGGGGACGAGCATCTGTGCAGGGACTGGGAGGGTGTTTGTGAGTGCTCCAGTCTCCTAGAGCAGGCATGGGGGTTTCTCCACCCCTCTTCCTACGTGGGACTCCACTGGCAGCAGGCTGGGAAATCAGCAATGTTGGAATAGTACTAACCTGACCTCCTCGTGTCCTGCCCTGGAAAGAGCCAGTACTCTCCAGTGCCACTTGAAGGAGCAGAGGTGACCGACAGAATCTGTAAAGGTGTCCGTTTAACAGTGAGCATATAAGCATACAGTATGACTGAGCTTGCGCCCCTGGCTTCAGAGCTCATTTCCTGCCTAGAACAGGTTACCTGTGAATCTTCCTCTTACAGTTTTACATGGCAATTTTTGACTGAATACGACACTTGTGAAGAGAGCTTGTTGTAGTGGTGAAAAGAGCATTCCTAATCCGCCCTGTGAAAACATCTGAGTATAAACCCTGTCGGGACAATGGTGGCAAGCCTCCCAGAATCCCCCAGTGTCAGTTATCACAGGGTGGAACACATGGTTTGTCTGACGCCTCCCGTCCGTGCCAGAATCTTTTCCTTTTCTTCCTGCAGAAATGCAGTGAAAGCAGCAGGGTTCCCGGACTCCGGTAAACATGCTAAAGAGGAGACTGCAGCCAACTGTCTTGTGCCTGTTGGTGAACCGTATGCAGGCTTTCAGCAGATTCTAGGAAGATGTAGGGCTGGCTTTAAGGTAGGGGTGTGAAATATTAAACAGTTAGCCGGTAAGCATTAGTCTTACCGGTTAATGCACCTTAACAGTTAACCTCCAGCTCTGGGGACAGCAGGAGCAGCCCAGGCCCACGCCAGCCTGCTGACCCCAGCCCTGTGCCGACTTGCTGGGCAGCCCCATCCCGGGCTGCCAGAGCAGCCCCAGCCCTTGCCCCTTTAATCGATTAAACGATATAATTTGAATCATTTAAACGGTTAACTTTTAAAATATTTACATCCCTACTTCAAGGTACAGCAACAATCTGGACCAGTGACATAGCTCAGCTTGTCTGATCTGCTGCACAGGGGCCAACAGTATCGACCATTGTTTGTAATCTCAGGCCTGGTCTAGCATCTGCCACCCAGAGGGGGGATTTTAAAAGCCCTTGGGTAGATGCTGCTGTAAGGTGCTTTATGCCAGCATAGCTTATCTTGCTCCATCGGACAGGAATGAGCTATACTGGTATAAGCTCTTACGTCAGCATAGCTGCATCTCCACTAGGGAGGTGGCCAGGTGAACTATGTTGGTGTCATTAGAGAGAGCTACTTTTAAGTGCGGAGCAGGCCTTTGTTTGAAGCATGCTCCTGGGGGTATATTCAGTCCGATATGAGCAGGCATGTGAGATTTCTGTGTGTAAATCTGTCGCCAGCCTGTGCCATCTCCGCCTCAGACTAGCAGAACTTTGTTCCTGCTTCTCCAGTGGAAAATAGCTCCCTGCAATTGCACCCTCTGACGTTATAAGCGCTGATGCTGACCTGGCCGATGTGGGACTTGGCTGAGTGGCTCCCAGGTCACGGTGTGGCCAAGATTGTGGCCTGGACTTTGATGGGGGAGTCCCGGTTTAAATGAGAGGTGGCTCTGTCAGGTTGTCTTTTTGCGGGGTGGGGATTTCCTCGATTTGGTAACACGCTACCATACTCTGCTCTCTTGGAGCCACCGTTTGTGTCTGGAAGGCCTGATGTTACAAAGGCAGTTTTAAAATGGGCATTTGAGGAAGAGGCTGGCTGATGGGATGTGGGGATGCTATGAGCTGCTTTGAGTTAAATGAAAGGAGGGAGGAGTTTTGTTGTTCATATGGGCAGACCATTAAGCGTGTTACAAGTTTGAAGTTTTTGAATGAGCTGTTTGTCTTGCTTGGTGTAAAAGAATTCAGATAAGTGCGCAGAGACATGAAGGATTCTTTGTCCCAGCTGGGAGTGCCTGCTGATGCTATTGACCCTCTAACCCTCCTGGCAGCAGGTGCAAAGTGCAGCTAAATACAAGTCTAGTTCACCGCAGCAAAATGCCTCTGCCTTTAAGTCCATGGCTTAAATTTGAGACAGAGACAGGATTTTATTGGGCCTCACAATGTTTAGAGCAGCTTCCCAGATCAGGTGGGGTTTTGATTGTCAATATGGTCGTGCCACAAGATCAAATGTAGGTGTGCACCTCGCCTGCGCGTCTGCTTTTTCCGCCTCCCGAATTTTGAACATACACTTGTGCACATGGGAGAGTAGACTGATTTTAAATCACTCGCTTTGATCATGATGTAAGTCAGCAAGCAGCAAACCGTGATTTAAATAATCAATTTTAATCTTATTTTTGCATTCATACTTTTTAGTCTTTTTCATTGGTTGGTAGCCATTAAACCATGTTGATTTGCAAGTAAATAGAGTCTTTATATGAAACTGGTACGTCTTTTTGCTAATCAGTAGGGTACGCTATATCCATATACATTTAAGCAGTTCTATAGCTTAATGTACATATATTCAGAGTCTTAATCTTTATGTTTCGGTCAGAAAATGGTGAGTGATGCATTTCTTCTTTATTAGATGATTAATGTTTTACTTTGTTTTGTGTCAAATTCTATGTGGATGTAAGCTGGAATTCAGTTAAAATGCACAAAAATAACATTTCAATTTGTTATGCGTTAAATGAAACTACCTTAAATGTGCTGGCTACAGAAGAAAAATGAGTTTATCAAAACATTTTTTGCATTTAATAGTGACAGATTTATTCATTCCGTGGGTAGTGAAGCGAGGTGGCTGCTTCTGAAGGACATGAACCTATAGATCTCATTCACATACCTAGTTTTTATTTGCAGATTGGGAGAGGAAAACAAATTTGAGTGAACTAGTCTTTGAACTGAACTGGATGAAGAAAATATTCTCAACACCTGCAGAAGAGGCTGCTGCTGTCAAAAGCTGTTTTGGCACTTCAGCTACTCTGGTTCCAGGCACTTAACCAGTGACTTCCACCAGTTCAGCGCTTTGACTTTCTTTTAACTTTGTTCGCCACATGTACTACTTAATACAATCTGATTTAATGGGTGATTTATGAATGATCACCTGTTGGGTGAATGTGATTTAAATGATTTTGAGATGTTAGCCAGTCGAGGCCTTCAGGTTGTCATAATTTCAAATTTAACTTTAAGTAGATTGATTCTTTTTTTAAAAGAAAAGTGTCATTTAAATTTTAAAAGTTCATTTTTAAAAATCAATGTGCCAATATGCATATTTCATAAAAGAAAGGGGCCAGCCTGTCTTTCTCAGTTGCTAAACACCGTCTCAAATTATCATCCGTAAGATTGATTCCATAATAGCTTATTAGATAAACAGAATTGTTCCCTGTGTCACATAAGCCCTGCGCTAGGCTCCCAACTTTGCCAGTGTCAGTGGAGCTGAACCTGCAGCAAGAAATGTTCCTAGTGTGGACAGAACTGGGTAGCACAGAGTAGGTGATTGTGGGGGCAGGTCCCATTAATTGGAGGTCTCATAGGCTTATTTGTTGCTGTTTGAAACATAGTCACAAAGACCCACTGGTTTCTAAAATATCTTCCTACAACTTTCCACTAGGGTTGGTCTAAAATATAAAATTAGGTCTACCTAACTACATTGTTGAGGGGCATGAAAAATTCACTCCCCGAAGAGAAGTTGTTAAGCCGGTGTAGACACTGCTAGGTCAATGGAAACATTCTTCTGTCAGCCTAGCTACTGCCTTCCTGAGGGGGTGGATTTACTACAGTGAAGCCTTATCTTTCTACCGGAATCATGTGAAGATGGGTTCCTTCCCTTACATCCTCAGAAAGAAGAAATAAATAGGTTCTTGGAACTGTTGTTAGGATGTTGGTTTCCATGGGGCTCTTCTGCTAACCCTAAGGCCAAGATCTAGCTTTTGGCATAGATGTTCCCTCTAGCAGCCAGACTAGATGAGACTTAAGTATAGCCCAGAAGTATAAAAGTATTTGAGTATCTGAAGTGGAAAGGACAAGGGGCAAGGAGAGAGGGATCCTGCAGGGGAAAGCACTGGAAGAGGAAAGCTGGAAGAAAATGTAGGTTGAAGTTTTTGTTGTTTAAGGTAACAGTAAACACAAATCCCAAGAGGGCAGCAAGTTTGGATGTGATCTGCTGTGTGTGTGTTTTAGGAGCAAAGTAGGAACACATCTCATGTTTTCAGGTCCCCATAGTCTACACTACAGCTTAAATCGGCGGAATTAGCCACCCCCCTGAGCAACGTCAGTGAGGCTGACGTAAGCACTGGTGTGTCAGCCCAGTGCTATGTCATTGGGAGAGCTTCTCCTGCCAACATAGCCACCGGCACTCGCAGGACCTAGAGTAATTATACCCTTCAGCTTAGAGCAGCTACACTAGAGAGCTTTCAGCAGCACAGCTGCACCAGTGCCGCTGTAAGATCTCTAGGGTAACCATACCATGAGTCTTTTATTACTGCTTCTCATTTGTTGTTGAACCAGGCAAAATTGGCATCATTTCTACTTCTCCGGTTTATGCTCTGTGCATTCTTTTACTGCCTTGTCCCTGATCTGGCTACCTATGATTCATTATGTGCAGTGCCTTAATTAGGGCTTAAAAAAAAAAAAGTAACCTGAAGAGCCCAATTCTGCAAGGTGCAGCGCATGTCCTCTGAAGCGAAGAGTGGCAGATGATCAGAAATTTGTAGGATTGGGCTCTGCTTACTATTGGCTGTCAGTTGCTGTGCTTCACTGGCAATAAACACAACTAAAATATGCTCTCAGTAAAGCAGCACACAAGAGCTTTAGTGTCACAACCTTGCCCAAGCCCAGCAATATTTTAATTCAATATTTCATTAGAGTTTTCAAATTAATATGAAACAGATTGCAAGGGGGAAGAGTTAGCTCAATGCTCCATTTGCTTCCCGAGTCGTCTTCACTGCAGAAACCCGCATTTGACATACATAGCTGGGAGGCCAGGTTTCCTTCAAGGACATTTGAACAATTGATGTTGCCAGTGCTAAGCTGAAACTGACAGGGAACTTAAACACCAAAATATCTCTGAAGTTCTTTAAAAGAATAGTGATCATTCGGACACGAGAAGTAATTGATTTCTCTGGTTCAGTTTAGATTTTACAAAGAGAGGAAAGAAACAAAAGGGATTTTAGTTCCTTTCTGAAAGTGCTCCTTTAAGTAAAGAGAGTGATAACCAAATGCCAAAGTACTGTGAGTTGGCCACTCCTCAAAGTCCTCCTCTGATTACATCTGGAACCATTGACATCTAATTCACAACTTAATATGGAGCAAACAACTTGAGTTTTGACCCAGCCTACTCATTCTGCTCTTGGTAACTGCAGCGTCCCCTTGTGGATCGCTCAGGCACCCAGTGACAGAGTGAGCTAGGCTCAGAGGCCCACTTCTGGAGGCCTCAGGGTCCTGCCACACCCATCCCAGAGAAGTTCTTCAAGCAGCCAATCAGAGGAGCTGCAGGGGAAGCAGCCAATCAGGGCCCACTAGAGCCTTATAAAAGGAGATGCAGAATAGAGCATCAGGCAGTTGCTGCCTGGAACTGGAAGAGAGAGGCCCGGGTTACTGGCTGGAAGAAAAAGGAGCAGGACCAGACAGCTCAGTGTGGTCACGGACCAGGGGAGTTAAAAAGGAGCTCCTGGCTGGCTGCTGGGACTGAGCCTTAGGGCTTGTCTTCACTACGGGGTAAGTTGACCTAAGTTACGCTACTCCAGATACGTGAATAACCGTTGATTTAGGGGGGTCTTCACTAGATCCACTGAATCAATCCCTACTGCATTGACTGCAGCAGCGTCAATCTCCCCGTACTGAAGACCAGCCCTAAGACAGTTTGCTAGCAGGGACCGAGGGAGCTAAGAAGGAGCTCCTGGCTGGCTGCTGGGACTGAGTATAGATGACCGCAATAAGGAGGAAGCTCTGGGGTACAGCCCCATACCAGGGCCAGGACTACTTAAAGACTGAACCTGGGGAAGGCTAGAGAGACACCAACTGAGGGGTACTGAGCGAGGCCTCAGGTGGACTGTATACCCCGGAAGGGGTCTGTTCTGATTCACATACAGTCAGTGTGTGTGATTCGACCGGAAAAGCCACTGACAGGTCACTGTAAACTAAAGACTACGGACATATCCGACCAGAAGGGGGCGCTCTCTCTAGCGGGGCTCCGGCCCACCAGCTGATTTGTTCTCCAGTCTTATTCACGTGTGTGTGTGTAGGGAGGACCGGAGGAGTATGGAGGAGTTCAGCCCCCAAAAGTTCTGAAACAAAAAGCAAACCCAGCTCAATAATGGACCGTCCCCTAGTCTTCCAGTGGGGCACCCCTGTCCTATCTTTGGTCAATCTCTGTGTTAAGGCTTTTGCACATTATCTAGCTTCTTACTTTCAGGAATCTAATACAGTGCTACTGTTACTTGCTCTGTATCCCATCAACTTGTGTATCAGCACCAGACAAAATCCTGCCCAGAGGCTTCTTGAGCCATCCTGGTGGCTTGGTGTGAGGGGCCTAGAGCGAATGCACAGGTAGAATTGTGAAAGAAACACGGGTACCTCGTGGCACCCCGTCCCATTTCCTAGCTCGGAAGGCAGGATATCTGCATGGGTGCCAGAGGTCTGCCAGTGTCGTGTTAGGACTTTGTAGCTTCAACTTGAAAGGGAGCACTAAGCTTGAATCCTGCCCATCTGGGTGCATGCTAAAGGGGGGAAGGCTCCCATACCCATACCCTGTCCTGCCCTGCCCTGGCCCTGTGCTGAATGGGGGTGATAGGATTTTACCCTGGACCTTTAATGTTCCTAAGAGACCTTTTGCAGAGTCGCTAATCTAGTCCTGCAAAGTTTCACTTCTAGTTTGCCACTATTATATAATGTAGTTATAAAATAATACCAGTAATGTTATCATCGATCATGCTATTACTGGGTTCTTTCCCCGGCTCTAAGACCTGCTGCAGGGGCTATATACCAGGCTGTGGCTTTCCTTAATGAAAAGTGATCCCTAGTGTTTGACTTCTAGCAGGGGCAGCATTGTGCTGCTGTAGCTGAGAATATTGAAGTGCTTGGAATACCTTCATTTACATATATCTCAGCTGTGTTACATCTTACTGGGCTGACAATTGAGACATGTGCAGGTTTGTTTCCCTTGTAAGAATTTGTGCAAATCCATTGTAAAGAAGTGTGAATTTTCCAGCACTTTACCCTCCTTAAAAATAAGCCAATTTTGTTGCATTTAGAAAACACTTCCTGCCCCCTCCCTGCTCCCAGTGTTTCTGTGTACAAGCCTACGCTGGTTTTTGGTCTGTGCATTTCTTTGTGTGCCCATATAATTGATGATGGAGAAATTTACTTGGTTGTACTAACTGTGACCTACAGTAGCAGTGCAGAAATAGTGTACGTCTTGCCTAAATATTTTATATCTTCAGTTTCATGGTGATATGACAGGATTGGGGGGGGTGTGTGTGAGAGAGAGAATATTCCTGTTTCAGGGGTGATGGGCCCAGTTTTACCTGTGACAAGTCAGCTGTGGCCTAGGACTCAACTGATAGCTGGAAGAGCACCTGGTCCTTATAAAGACCAGCAAGAACTCAGCTGGCCTAGGGAACAGCAGGGAGCAGGTGGGCTGCAGCAGGCCCTAGAGTTGGGAAAAGAACCCAGGTAGTAGGTCACTTCCAGACAGGTGGGCCGGGGAGGAGAGTGTTGCAGGGAGGAGCAGAAAGGTTTCTGCACAGTCTCAGGGCTCTGACTCATAGAGTGAGGTTATACAAGCCACTGGGAACAATCAATCCACATTGGGCAGAGGAACAACTCTTACATCGATATCTTGCTGCCTAATTTTTCTCTTGAGCTGCTAAATTGTGCCCTGAGGCAACGCCCTGTCACGGAGTCTGGCATGGCATGGATCCATCCTGGGCTGGTAAACTAGTTCACTGGCTTAGAATTCCCTGTTAGAGTCTCTCCTTCAAATAATGGGCTGCGTCATCAGGCCGGGTCATTCACATGGTGTCTTTGACTTCGTGATGCTAATGAGCAGTGGTCAAATCTCTGGTGAGAAACATAAGGGGTTCCCACACGTGCAGATATGTAGGAAAGAACGTCATAGGATGTTGCATGAGAAGCTGCTGACTTTGGGGAGAAGTGTAGGGGGCTCAGCATCTGAATATCAGGCCCCCATCTGTTTAGGTGTCTAAGTTTCTACACCCATGCTCAATGTGTGCCTGGGCCAGAAATTCAGTGTGTAGACAGGCCCAGTGCGTGCTAATGAGGGTAGTTTGGCAGCTTAGCTTGCAACACTTCCTTAGTTTATATCCTGGATATAGTGTAGAACAGTGTTTGGGTTCACATGGCACATTTCACACTCAAGAAACCTGTGTGTTGATGCTCCCTCATCCCCATCAGAGGTAAAGGCAGCGCATTGTCCGTCACACTTAAAGGGGTTTGGCCTGGATCCTGCTGCCCTTAACCAGTGCAAGGTGCTGACAGGGTGACATCTTTAACCAAGATGTCTCCTTACCATAGTGGTTGAATTGTTGTCCCTGAGGGCAGCACAGAGAGGCTTGTTGCCAGGGGCTGGCTGAGTGGGAGTTAGTGTGCTCAGCTCTCGAGTTGGGTCTCAGACTTAATTCATGTTTCTGTAGCAGTGTGGATGTTTTCTAGTGCAGAAGGCCGAAGGTGAAACCTTGACTCTGCTGAAATCGATAGCACTGACTTCAGTGGGGCCAGGATGTCATCCCTGGTGCCTTAAATAATAAACAGTGAAAATTACACGTTGATGCTCATGACTCTAGCAGAGCAATATGTGGTCAAGGAAATCTGGAGAACAATTTAATTTGGATCAGACTTTTTTAAGCAGCCCTTTACTCATCACCTTAAGCTTCATCATTCAGTAATAAAGTACTGCTGTCAAGACCTAGATGGTAGAAAAGTTATAATGATAACAAAAGAAAAGATAAATTTTCAGGTTTTGACCTTGAGAAGGCCTGCAGAAGAGAGAGGTTTGCTCTGTCCATGAAACTAAAATCCTGAGTCTTAATGCCAAAATATTGTGACCATCCTAGAATTTTAAATGCTTAGTGAAGATTAGAAAAGTACTTTAGGATCAATTCTAAGATTAAGCTTAAAAGTAAAGAAATATCTATCGCTGAATTCTGACAGGAACTGTTATTGTTACAAATCCTGCAATTGCATCAGAGCCTGCGGACCCTCGTCTCCATGTGGAGTCCCATCAAATGAGCTGCCACTTGGATCCAATAGCAGGATTGGGGCCATTGGAAGTTTTTCTAGTAAATTCCAATTCAGTTGAGCTGAGGAATGAGGTAATGCCTCTTTAGTACCAGCTTTCCTGTTACCTTTGGAAGTCAGTTGTGAAGAGAGAAACTTTACCACTGTCAAAATAAAATCAGTATGTATTTTGAGTCTTTTGTCAAGACTGAATTTCCAAAAAAACCAAGTGTTTAAAACACAAAGAGAGAAATTCTGCTCATAAAAGCCATAATCTTTATTTCTTTGGGCATGTCTGGTCCCTGATATAATAGGAAATATGTGAACATTTTTATTCAAAATGAAGGGAAAACCCTTCCTTTTTCCAACTTATCCAGAGCAGATTCATCAACTTTAGTAGGTTGTGGGGAAAACCCAATTCTGTGTGTGACAGGCTTAATGGAGACCAGAAATTCAGTGTCTTTCAGATTACAAAGAAGGCTGGCTATTTGTTGGGGTAGGGTGACATTGGCAGTAGACTCTTCAAAGGTTAGTTATACCATTAAAGTGATTGAACATTGCATCTGCCCAGAAACGTTTTTAGCCTTTAATCAAGATAAATACAAGTTTAGTGATTTTTCCCCGTTTCTTTGTAACTTAATGTTTTTTATCTGAACGTAGTGCTGGTTTGACAGCTCCACAGAGCAGGTGTAGTGTGCTCACAGCGGCTGTACAAGCTAAACTCATGGTCTCCCTGTATCTTGGTCCTCTCTGGTTCAGTGTTACCAGTTCAATTCACAGTGAATGGCATTTGCCTTGTTCTCATTTTGTATTGACCCCCGCACCTCCAGGCAGCCACTGCACAGTAGTAACTTCCAACCTTAGCTATCTAAACTGCCAAACAAGAGGTGAATATTCTAGCCTTCAGATCTTTCCTTCTGCTGGCCGATACACTGTACAAAGGATCGAAACCATGTGCCTAACCTACGGGGTGAAATCCTGGCTCCATTAAAGTCAATGGCAAAACTCTCCTTGACTTCAACAGCATCATTATTTTGCCTTAGATATCTTTGCTGTGCATTTTATAGGCTTCTCTCCGCTATGGACCACAGACTTTTCACCTGAAGTGTAGACAGAATCTGTCAAATTGCTACTCCGAGGCCTGTACCAAAGCCTGTTGAATTGAGTTCTCATTGGCCTTTGAGCTGGATCAGAGGTGTGCCATCTGTTTTTTGTTTGCTGGTTTTGGAAATACAGCATCACTAGCCAGTTTTAAAACCTGGTCTACACATAGCAACTAGGAAGCATCATGTTACAACCATGGGCTCCCATACAGGTGTTACTCACCCTGGACATCTGTTTCTCCTCTAGCAATGGCCTTTATTTAACCTCTTGCCTGGTGTTGTCTAAATTAAGACTTGTGTAAGGTGTGTGGGAGAAGATGTCACTGTCATGAAATATAAAATGTGGCTGTGGTGTCCAAGTAGAAGCCTTTTAGATACATGGCTGGATTTATGCGAGATTGCTCAGTCATAGCAGGTAGGTTTTTGAATTTGTATCTGGGTGCTAAGACACAACAGGACACAGATGAGGACGAAAGCTTGAAAGTAACATCAGACACCTTAACATTCTACCTTTGACTGAAACAACCTCCCTGTGTGGGAGACGATAAACATTTTTCTTCTCTTAAGGGAAAATCTTGCACAGAGAGAGACAAGCACATATAAATAATTTACAAAGCTGAAATACACTGTAAATAACAAGCCCATTGAATAATGAATTAACCTAACTGCTGATTCATAGGTAAATATTTCTTGTAAAGCAGATTTTTTAATGGATTTTACAGCTTAGTTAATATCCAATCATGGTTTATTAAGGCTCTACAGGTGAAGTATTCTGGTAATAATCTGTATCTCTTTGGAAGTGCCATGGGGTATTTTTAGCCCACTGCTGAATGTGTCTCCTCCTAGCACACCTGGTAAGTAAAGACTTCTGTGGCCTGGATAAGCTATTTGCTTTTGTGGAGGAGTTTTTTCTTGCCTTCCGAAGAAGGCAACACTAATTAAGTAGGAAGAATTTTGATGTTGACAAAGGTTTTTTGGAGATCTACAGGGAGAAACGAGTCTCTGAGCATCTTTTTTTAAGCTTCTGATAATAAATAATGTATCCAGTCTACTTTGAATGTCTTCTAGTCATTGTGGGATTTTCTGTGTCTTCAAGGACAGGGAATTTGAAAAGTGACTTGAGAATGGGGGTGGGCGGGAGGGAAAGAAGTCGCCACCTGCTGATTTTCAATGTTTGTGCCTGTGGCCTTGCCTTGAGAGTCCTCCCTGGCCATAATTATTATCATTAGCCTCTCCCATCAGTGGAGCGGAAAGAAACACAACATGAGAGTCACTTCCACAAAGCTGGGCCTGGCATTCCCCCCGCCACCCGAAAAGCCTTAAGAAATAAAAACAGTTGCTAAGCTACAGGATAGGGAACATCACAATGTCTTGTTGAAATTCCAGTATTAACCAGCATGTACTGATGACTCAGCAGAGAGAGAGATGGCAAGAACTGTTGCTTGCTAGTTAAAGTACCTTACTTCTAATGCAGCTGATATTGAATACATCAATTCAATTTACATCTGAGGAGACACTTCCTTCTGTGTCCATTGCTGGCCAGTGGAATAGGTATCATCCTCATTATATTCCATCAGGTTCAAGACATGTCTCTTGTCAGATATGCCACCGCTTTGTTTTATTTCTGAAAGCTTAAATGATTGCTTTCGGACAACAGCTAGGTTGCTTTCATCTGGCAATGCATTTGTTCTAAATGTATAGATGTGAACACTGATTTTCATGGGCAACTTACAATGCTTTTCATGGAGAGATTCTATTGCAAAAGTGCATCTTTAAGAAAATACATAATTAAAATTATTTTGAACGTCATAAGAAATGTTCCTCGGATGAATAAAGTGTTCACTGTGAAATTCCGTGAATTAAACAAGCATGTGATCTAAGTTTAATTTTGTTTTTAAAAATGAGTCTTTCACTGAGTGTAAGTTTTTAAAATTAAATAAAATTCTGCACCCACTTCAATCAGTGTGGAATATGCAGCTTTGAATATATTGGCTCCTCTTTAAAGCAATCTTAAGCTTCAGTTTTGATTGCGAGACTTCTTTTCAAGCACTGCATCCCATAAAAGGGTCATGAACACAGTCTGCAGTATTCATGACAGATGAACTGGCTGCTTGCATGTTTCTTGTAGCTATCTAGGTGATGGAATTATTCCTGAGTTTAGTCTGATTTTCTGTTACTTTGGTTGTTCCCTATGCAGTTTCTTTATATATATTTTAATTGATATCACAGGGACATATTTTGTGTAGAATGCAATGAAAGTAAATTTGAAACAGGAACACAGACAATTGTGCTGTTTCCTTTTGCCTGTCGGAATACCCTATAGAATTCTCTCCACCATGCAGGGACATATTTAATTAAGCGACCTATCAATCCAGTGTCGTGTGGATGGGCTGACAGTGCACTCACTGTCTGGCTTACAGTGGAAGTAGCAACATTATCAGCACTCTGAGGGAACAGGGGGAAATGCTAATGGTCACACCTGCATTTCTTTTAGCTGCGTGTGGTGATGGATCCCAGTTAATTTAGCAGGTCGGTGTGTACACATCTCTTGCTTTCTTGCCCTTCCACTGAAGTCAGCCACTTGATTTTTGTGCTCAAAATGTCACTTCCCATTTTCATCAATCTACTGGGAAATTTTTAAACTTCAGTTTGAAAGAACCAGCATGCGGAGAGTTGTTACATGAAAGAAACCCTAGTGTAGATTTTTGGTCCTAAAAGAACAACAGTTACTTCAGTCTAATTAGCTAGAGAATTTCACTATCTACTTGTTGATGCTTCTTGCTGGAGCAGTGAAGGTATTTTCTAATGCAAAATACCTTTTTATTTTTTCTCCTTTGTAGAGATTAGCAGAGTCTAATTGTTGGAGAATGGAGAAGAGGAATGCGTGAAATTGGTTCTTAAAATAAATGTTTCTAGCGTCAAGTTGAAGCTTTATTTAAAAAATACAGAATCTACGAAGTAGCTATAAAAGCTTCTGTAGCATTCCACCTTTCTGCCCACAAAGCATTTTTCTTGTAACTGTTGTGGATGGGGAATTTCATGGAGACTCCGGCAAGCCTCCTCTTGTAGCGACAAGGGAAATAAGAATAAATTACAAAGGGTTTAGCATTACTAAGCAATATAAGGGCAAAATACCATCTCAAAGAAATCCGTATGTATATTTTATATGAGAAGTTTGAAAATAATACATAGTAGGTGTCTGTGGTGTTACAATAGTGCCTAGACATCCCAACCAAGATCAGAGCTTCATGGCGCTACACGATGTACAAACACCGGGGTGTTGTGCAGTCCTTGGTCTGAAGAACTTGCTGTCTGTCAATTACACGGGCTCTAGCTTGAGTTAGCCTCTCTACAGAGAGGGAAGGGATAAAATCAAAGTCACACGTAAAACCCTCTTTAGAAAACTCACGCTCCCACCACAAAACATTTACTAAACTTATTTATATATATAACATAACCCTAGGCTGCAAGCAGCTAAACTGAGAGGTTGTCCAGGGTAACATGAGCTGATTCAAACGGAGTATATCGGTCACCGTTCTCCTCTTGGGAAATGAATTACCTGGTTAATTTCTTACTCTTCTGTTAATTTTCAAAATATTTTCAGTCCTAACCTTAAAACACCCATCCCTAGCTGAAGTACCAATATGTTTAAAACAGGTTGGGCAAACACCTCCTCCGGGATGGTCTAAGGTTTACTTGGTCCTGCCTCAACCCAGGGGGCTGGATTTGCTGACTTGTGCTCCTCTGTTTTGCTCAGCCATACAGCATCATTTTGCATTGCATATGGTTTGTCCTGATGGGGCCCAACCCTGCATTCTCCGCTTGGGCAAAACTGCTGTGAAACCAAGGTGAGTTCTGCCTGGGTTAGAGGGTGCAGGACTGGGTCCATGATATACTAATTTTAGAGTGAAATTCCACTGTAAACAGGACCCTGCTCAAGAGCTTTTGCTCAGCCTGAGCTCTTCTCTAATGGTGCCCAGGATCAGAGCTGAGAGATTCTCTGTCCTCCAGTGAATGTCACCCCTCAGACGGAGTCAGGTTTAATGGTGGAGTAGCTCCCCTGTGTAAGAAGCGCAGCTCTGCTAGGTAACAATAGGAAATCCAGTTTCTTCTTTGTTCCTCTCGGAAGTCGGTTTGTGGATTTTAATAGTAAACAACCTGGAGCTGAACATCATCACTGCCTCTCCTTCCTCAAAGCTTTGCTGAGCAGCTTCTTAAGTCCTGTCTTTGTGCCTGCATTGCAGGGCTAAGATAAGGGAAGATAAACAAGGTTTCCTCTTTCATAGCTTAATTTGTTTTTGCATCTAGCCATTGCCAGCATATAGTATGTTCATGGTTCCTTGCTTGTGAGGGGGGAATTTTTAAAAAATCCCACCCATGTTTCCTACCTCCTAGCAAGGTTCAGTACCCCTCCTCCATGCAGTGCCAGTCACCCTCTCATAAGTCACAGTAAGTGTCATGTTTCAGAGGGGTAGCCATGTTAGTCTGTATCAGCAAAAACAACAAGGAGTCCTTGTGGCACCTGAGAGACTAACACATTTTTCATGGGCTAAAACCCAATTCGTCAGATGCATGGAGTGAAAAATACAGTAAGCAGTATATATATGAAAAGATGGGAATAGCCTTACCAAGTTTGGGGGGTCAGTGCTAATGAGGCCAATGCAATCAAGTTGGACGTCGCCCATTTCCAATGGTTGATAAGAAGATGTTGTTATCTGCAGAGGGAAAATTACTTTTTCTAGTGACCAATCCACGCCCAGTCTTTCTTCAGGCTTAATTTGATGATGTCCAGTTTGCAAATTAATTCCAGTTCTGCAGTTTCTCACTTAAGTCTGGTTTTGAAGGTTTTTTTTGTTGAAGAATTGACACTGTTAAGTCTGTTATTGAGTGTCCAGGGAGATTGAAGTGTTCTCCTACTAGTTTTTGAATGTTACAATTCTTGATGTCTGATTTGTGTCCATTTATTCTTTTGCCTAGAGACTATCTGGTTTGGTCAATATAGATGGCAGAGGGGCATTGCTGGCACATAATAGCATATATCACATTGGTAGATGTGCAGGTGAGTGAGCCCCTGATGGTGTGGCTGATGTGGTTAGGTCCTATGATGGTGTCCCTTGAATAGATATGCAGACAGAGTTGGAAGGGACAAGCTTTCAAGCGTCACAGAAAACCTTCTCCAGGTTAGAGTGTGTGTGTGTGAGGGGGGTGTAGACCAAAGAAGTCAAATTCAGCCTGTGACTGAGTCGGAATGCCACTCTGTATTCCAGGAGCACCCTCTGAATGTGGCAATGGTTATGCAATGGGTTTCTGCTCTTTTGAGGGTTCTGCCTGATGTCTGCTGCAGTTTAGGGGTACAGCAGTCCCTGTGTGTATTTGGGGTGAATTATTTTTATGCTCACTTTGTTCACCTCCATTTGGACTAATGAATTTCTGATTTCACTTAGCCTAATCTATTCTTTTAAGAAGAAATGGCCTCCTCTTCACCTTACCCGAACATTCCCACAGAAAACTGAGGCTATTTGTCTATATACCAGAGCCTCCTAGTTAGATCTTTCATTTAGCCAGAGGTTCTCAAGTAGATACTTCACTCGAGTACCAGAAGCTGGAGTGGCTTAATCCCCAAGGTCTCAGGGTAACCTGGTAATTTAACTACAAAGTCAAAACGCCACTAATCTTAATTCCATATCAGTTGGGTGCAAAATCAAGAGCTTGGTCCTGCCCTCAGATTTTCTGAGGTCTCAGAATATAGACAGACCAAGTCGTATATTTGAGGAGGAGAAAGAAGGGTCACAGTTCACTGATGTGCTGGCATCTTCCAAAATCTGTAGCTGTCTGTGATACTAGCTCTCCAGATAGGATTGGTTACTATCTGAAGCAAAGTTTAAACCAGTTTAATTACCTTAAATTGCAGTTGACTTCAGAAGGATTAATTTATTCTCTTGAGCTGCCTCATATACGCAAGAGAGCTGCCTAGCTACTTGGGAGTTGCATATCTTCCGGTTCTACCAAAGCTCCAAATGCAAAATCTACTGTTTCTGGACATGATGTTGGTTTTTGTCACTCCATAGAAAGCTTGAGGTCCTGAAACCAATGGATGGATTACACTGATTCGTAAGTGCACTGAAGTTTCTCTACTTAGGCAAGTGTAAAAATATTGATAACAATTCCTCATTTTATTGAACAGTTTCCGCTTACCATGTACAAGAATATCATACTCGGGCACCATGTTGTTGTCATTATGAAAGCATAGAGAGAATTAAGTGGCGATTCCTTATGCAAAACGTAGAAGGGATTTGCAGCTTCTCCTTAAGTGAAGCAAAAAGCCTGGTACCTACCATTTTGACTGGCATGCCACAGATGACAAGGCAGCTTGAGACATGCCTTTCATGTCACTGGGAGACATGCTAGCTAATACTATGACCCCTGTGGCTAAATGTTGCAATGCATATTATTTACGTGTGCAGCACTGCTGTGCCGTATTTATCATGTGAAGGTAAAAGTGGTGAATTTGGAGGCGTTTTATATGTAGCATGTGCATATGCTGTATAGTTATTGTATTCCCTGGCCATAACTATTTGGCCAGATCGTTTTGTTGTCTATGTTGTTGGAAGATTATTACTCCTGTAATGCTCATGTCTCTCAGTAGTTGGTCCCAGACTCTTTATTTTCAAACTCTTCAAGTGTTTCCTTCCTCTGAAGCCCAGTATTCTCAGTATGGGTTCTGAAGACTGCACACTGCTACATTTATGGCTGACTTTCATGTAGCCAGGTGGTGCAATGGGAGTGGCATCAAACTTCTGTGTTTGGTGATTACTGGAGTCTGACTTCCAAACACAGCTCATCACCCAGTGCTTCTTGCCTCAGGCACAGGCATGTCAGTACTCATTGTCTCGTCACAGGGCCTTGTGTGACACATTCAAAACAAAATCCATCCCCACATCAAATTGCCTTTTTGTGGTATCCCCTCTTTCCTCTTCAAACTCTCTTACCATGGAAGTAAACAACTTACCTTGGACCCCCTGCAGAGTAGGCAGAGCACTGTCACTTGCTCTGTCTCCCATGTCAAAGACACCTGTTTTGCTGTGCTACCACATAACATGCGGGCAGAGATGTAGGGTGTCGCTGCTTTGAACTGGCTCTTGTCTTCCTTTGGTGGTGGTTTGATTTTCAGTGTACCTCCCTCTACCTGCGCCACTGAGGCTTTCTAACACTGAAGCCAGGACTCCGTCCTGTTTGTGTTGTGAGCTTGGCACCTGTGCAGCTCAGACCACCAGCTCTTTGACAGACTGTTGAGCCTGCAACCCACCATCCCCATCTTTCCAGCTTTGTCATGGCCTGCTTTTGTTACACGTCTGGATGGGCTAACACAGAGATCGGCAACTTTTGACACATGGCTCACCAGAGTAAGCATCCCAGCAGGCCGGTTCGGCCGATAGCGGCTCCTTCTTGCTGCAGTTTGCTGCCCCAGGCCAGTGGGGGCTGCAGGAAGCGGTGCAGGCTGAGGGATGTGCTGGCTGCCCTTCCCGCCACCCCCATTGGTCAGTGGGAGCCATGATTGGCCGAACCTGCCATCAAACCTCTCCTGAGCTCCGATCAACGCTTCATTCCCCTTTTGCATTGAAACTGTTGACAGCAACTGTTTTCTGAGACTCCAAATAAAGGATCATAAGCTACCCCAGTAAGATAGAAATCTCTTAGTTCTAGGAAGCTCTCTAAGAGACGTACGCGATAGAACAACCTTGCCCCCCTTAACTCCTCCAGTGTCATCTCCAAATGGCAGAGCACTGCTGTAGAGGAGGAGAGTGACACATTCAGTCACTGCCCCAAATTTGCAGTTGAATTCACAGGTAACATTTTAGTCTCGAAGGATTTTACTGGGGTTATTTGCAAATTTGGAGAATGTGCATATTTAACATACTGTATGTCACACCTGCAGTCTCTTGAGGCACTGCTGCTTAGAGGACATCAACCCAAATTGTTATATCCTCCTTTATGCCTTAGTCCAGCTTCCACTGAAGTCAATGGTATAACTGCTGTGGATTTCAGCGGGAATGGGTTTGCAAGAGATGAGATTATAGACTATGCCTGAAAATTGGAATTTGGTGAAGTGGCGGCATTAGCCCCAAAGCCTTCCCAGTTAGCCACTCTCCCACCAGCACTCTAGGATTTCTTAGCATATGGTTATATTATGAATTTTTGTAATAGTTAAAATGCAGCCACCACCCACTGTCACAGCACTTCCTGCCTTAATAATAATCACCTCTAATGCCTACCTCGGATTTGGCTGCTATGTGATTAATAGTTTCTAAGACATCAGTGACTGGCTGACTCTGTGTGATGCAGTTAAGAAAGCGAGGACGTGCCCTATGGTACATCCATCTGATTGTCAGCTGGGATCAGGTCTTCATGTTGGTGTGGTGAGAGTTTTCCTGGTGAGGATTGTTGTATTAATTTCAATGGAATATATGGGCCCAAAGAGTCAATGATGGTAATGTAACCTTGTCGTTGTCCAATGTTAAACAAGGTTTGAGGTTTGGTAAACAGCCCTCAGCCTGGCTAATACCACGGCAAGCACGCCATTAAAAATCTTTACCCTGCTATTAAAGATAGAGAAACAGATCAATTGTTGGAAGTGAAGGGAAGTAAGACTTTCATTGTAACAGCCTTCCTTGTTCTCGTTCCCTTTGGCTGGAGACAGCTTTAAGAAAGTTAATCAAGGGGTTTTATTCTGTCTTTTAGGTGGTCTCAAAGATGGCAGTAACTGTCCTTTGTGGGGGGGAAAAGAGAAAAGGTTAGTTAAGCTGGGCTGGAGTTGCAGGAGGCAGCCAGGATTGAGAAGCTCACTTCAGTAGTCAATTTTTCTCCCCAAAGTCTCTGTCTTTAAGGCCCAAGAAAAAGCAATTGAGGATAGAGTAGCCCCATCCCCTCATTATTTTGTTTTCTTATTTACCAGGCATGGTCTTAACACAGTCCTGTTTTGTTTGAACTAATGGCATCTTTCTGTTTCCTTTTTGCACCTTTTCCCATCGACGTTTGTTATAGGTTATTGTAACATCTTCCGAACTTACTGACTTTTTACAGTTGAACTCACAGTTGAGGTAAATGTGTAGACCCAATTATTCCAACATTATCAAACTTTTCCTTATTTCTGTGACTAGTTAAGTGTGTGTGTGGCTAAAAACCACATGCTCATTTGAATAACACAATGGGCCTGGTTTTGGTTTTAATCATTTTTATTGGAAGTTATGAGGTTTTTTATTTTTTTTTGTTTATGACTTTTGCACTAATTTGACACTCTGGGATGTTGTTTTACGTTTCATTTTAGTCTGTAATCACTGAAAATTATTGCCAGCCGTACATGCTGGCTTTGCATTCTTGCATCTTGTTTATGTTCATTTGTACTAAGGGAGAGCTCTCCCTATGTCTGCCCAATTTATTTTTCTCTACAGCAGCACGTATTTCCAATACTCTGGAGTTTCATTACTCTGTGTACGAAGCTAAGTCCAAGGTTACCTACTTTGAACTTCATGACTTCCTGGTGTATGTTTTTATTTATTTATTTAGACTTATTAAACTTTTTTTTAAAAAAATCGCATTCACTTTTAGAAATAGGATCTGATATGTGGTTGGTTAAGCAGAGGGTTCTTTTCATTTGGGATTTAAACAACTGGAATTTTGAATGTTCCAAATAGTTGATTTCTGACCTGAGAAACATGGAGGAGAGAGATGAGCCATTTGCTTCTATCCTTAGAGGCTAAGATGAACAAGTCCACGCAGAAGGTTTTGATGTCTTAGGTGCCAAGCATTTTCAGAGAGGGATGGATGCACAGCTCGGCAGTGCTCTTTCTCTGTTGTTTCATGAGACCCATTTTGACCATTAGCACTTACACAACATTGTGTCTACTTACTTTTTTAATTAAGGCTTACAATGATGGGATTTTTTTAAGATTGATTAATAACTACTGACCGTTTTTGGCTGCTGCTATGTGTACCCGGTTACCAGACATATTTGTCATTCTTAAAATGCCGATGATGATGGGAATAAAATCTGCATGCTTCTTATGGGGCATGCAGCAGAAGCGATAAAACAATGAATACTGCTTTGTCCCAACCATTTCCTCGAATAAAAATCCCTAGACTCAAAGAAGCTAATTATGGCAGAATCCATCAGCAGGAGATGGCATCCAGTCACTTCCTCACCTTGAACAGCTCACTGAATCTCTACACCTCCTTCTGGTAGATATCCTGCCTGTTGTTCCCTAACACATCTGAGGACTGTTTTTCAATATGTGTAGGAAATGAAACCCAATGGCCACCTTAGTAATTGCGTTAGGATTTTCCTGCTTGTAGCAGGGTGCGAATGAATGGCCTGATGGTGGCGTCATTACTCAGGCAAAACTCCCATATTTGTAAGTGCCATTTAAGCAGAGTAGCTGCCTGCTGCTTTGGCTGATCTTCCTTATTTAAAAATGTAAGCAGAGCAGTCTCAAAATGAGCCGACGAGGGGAGTTCTTTGATTGTGAGAATCCCAGTTCCAAAGCCTGAGAGCTGCTACTTATGTCTTGAGTTGGCATTTTGGAAATCCTCTTTCCTTGAGAACGTACAGCTTTTCCAGCGTCGTTGCCGCTTCTTGTGTTTGCCCTGCAGTCGCCCGCATTCTGAAGGATTTCATGCTTTGATCTGGAGACTTGTTATACATCTTTGTCTCCCTAGTTTCTCATTATCTAACAAACAAATAATATTGAGAGGACTGAGTAATGCTGCTTTGAAAGAATATGGGCCCTCGCCCTATACTTTCCACTCGGTGCGGAAAATGCTGTTAACTGTCCCTGTCAACGAGTTTATTTTTGTTGTTTGGGTGAGATTTTTGAGTGCTTGTGAATGCTGCTGTATTGACAGCCCTGAGGGTGTTGAGCTCTCTGTGTCCAGCGAATGATTACAGCGCTGGCTGCAGGGGTGCCACTCTTTCACTCTGCCCTGTCACATTGCCTCAGTCCTGCTCAGTGGGGACTGCTGTGAGGGAGTGGAGGGCTAGTTGTCTCCTTGCCTGCTCGTTCCTTGTCTCTCCACTATACAGTGTCTGCAAGAGAGGGAGGAAGGTTGGTTTAGTGGAGAGAACATAAGGCTTGGACTCTGGAGACCCAAGTTCAGTTTGAGCCTCAGCTACCCACTTCCTGTCTGACTGGGCAAGGCATAGAATTGTAGACCCCCACGGGGTTAGAAGGGACCACAAGGGTCATCTGGTCTAACCCCTTGCCAAGATTTGGGATTTGTTGTATCTGAACCATACAAGACAGATGCTCTCCAGCCTCCTTTTGAAAACCTCCAGTGAAGGAGCTTCCACAGTCTCCTGAGGTGTCTGTTCCATTGTCCTGCTGTTCTCACAGTTAGGAAGTTTTTCCAGAGATCTAATCTAAATCTGATGTGCTGTAGTTTGAGCTCGTTGCCTCTTGTCCTGCCCTCTGTGGCAAGAGAGAACAATTTTTCTCCATCTTTTTTATGGCAGCCTTTCAAGTATTTGAAGACCACTATCTCGTCTCCCCTTAATCTTCTTTTTTCCAAACTAAACATATGTCATAAACAGATAGTAGAAGTTAATAGAACAGAAGTACTTTATATCTCTTTTGACTGTAAAGGGTTAGCAAGTTCAGTAAGCCT
>NC_133776.1:102499971-102509278 GCF_003597395.2 Chelonoidis abingdonii
GGGCAAGGTTTTGGGGGAACCAGAGTGTACCAGGCACTGGAATTCCTTGTTGGTGGCAGCGCTACAAGTTCTAAGCTGGTAATTAAGCTTAGAGGAATTCATGCTGGTACCCCATCTTTTGGATGCTAAGGTTCAGGGTGGGGAATTATACCATGACAACATACCCAGTTCCTTCAGTCCTTGCTTATATGGCTGCATTCCATGTCTCAGGTCACTCAGTTCACACTGGGCTTCTGTCCCCCATCTGTAACTGGGGGGGTAAATACTGTTGTCCCTTGCACGGACATTGGGAGGAGAAGCATGCTTAGATGCTATGTGGAGGAGGGATGCAGAGGTACACAGATATGTTATCGAGAACTAATTGGTGGTTTTCAATGTGGACACTTGCTTCTAGTGAGCTGCACTTGGACCCAAGTCAAAGCTTTACGCTTTTGTTGCTATAGCCTTATTTTGCAGCTTTCACATTGTTACTCTGTGCATTTGTCCATGGTAACAGAGCTAAAAACCAATATTTCTTCTCTCTCCATGGTGGGCATAGCTCACCATGCGCGGGCATACTGTCCACACCTTCGATTCCCCATGTGCACATCTGGATGCACTCGCTGCATGTGCAACTACCATGGTCCGTGGATGTTCTCTTTCTTAAAATAATAACTAAAGCTCATGGCTTGCATCTGTCTTGTTTTCTGCTTGTTGTTTTTCTTGGTTCAGTTTCCTCTTATGAGCTGTTGTGACCTCCCTGATGGAAACAATTCACATGATCTTTTAGCCTTTAATTTCCAAAATGAGATGCATCTTGCTATGAAGCTGAAGAGTGGGGCAGGGGGAGCTGTAGGCTGCTAACTGTCTGTGCTATGGTGAGCGTGACTGTATCTGATCCCCATAGTTATTGTCTAGACTGATGCTTTGCTCCCTCCTATACGTGCAGAACTTCCAGATGTGTCAATGAGATTCCATAGTTGTAGGAAGAAGCAAGCTATCAAATCTACTGGGAGATTAGAGTGGAGAATCAGCCCATTCTTCCGAGAATATATGAATATGGAAAACATTGAAATGTCTTGGAACAAACCTCATGTGTGCATGCAAATGTGCACTGCTGCCCTCTGGAAAGAATCAGGATTGCCCAGTTGTTTGTCACAGAACCTTTTCTGCTACCAGCTAATGGAAAGCCTCCTTTAACTCAAGCTTTCGAATCTTGATGACGTCTCTTCCTGAGGTGGGGAGCTGAGCAGGAGGGGGCATGCAGCAGAGCGACGGTTGTCCTGTCCTTGCTAGGCACAGATGGGTTCCTGTTTTATGCATGTGGCAAGGACAGATTCCAGAAGACTTGCTGGTCCAATGTAATACCGGAATTGAGCAGCCTCCTCTCTCAAAGCACCAGAGATGCTTTGCCTATTTCTAGTGAAACTAGACTAAACACGGTGAGGACTTTAAGCAGACGAGGTTGGAGGAGGGCAGCCTTTTGCCCCTACCAGACAGAGGTTGGACTGTAGCGTGCTGATAATAACAGTCCTCCATGTGCCTGGGCTCAGAAAGGATGTGTGTGCAGAGCCCTGGCTGGCTGTGAGCAGAAAGCCTTCCCCTCAAATGTTGCGTGACCATTCAAGGCCTCCCACAGCAGCAGCATCTGTGCTCTGGGAAGCCAGGGCCTGCATGCTTGCTTCTCAGGAAGCAAATTGTCCAAACGATGTCCCATCCCCACTCCACAGTAGCCTGCAGAGCTGGTCCAGGACACTGGGGTGGGGGTGCCAGTGACTGATACTGGGTGCACATATAGAACGGCCACAGTTGACATTGTGTTAGCATGAGGTGTAGTTTCCTAGAAGAGGGGCGGTCCCACAACCCTAGTGTGAAGGGCTGTGGCATAAACACCATGATGTAGCCCCAGAAGCCGCCAGAGCTTCACGGGCTTCTTGGCTTTAGAGAGGAGAGGCAGCTACCACCTACCATCTCATGGATTATAATTGAACTAGTGTTGTCATATTTGCTTAGCCTCTGCTACCCAGTGTGTGTTGCATTGCATGGGGTCCAGAGCAAAACAATACTTTCCAAGGCAGCTGCACATTTGTTGTGTTAAAATATTAGTCAGCCTGCAGCCCATCTGAGACCGTTTTATGTAGTGAGAGAAGTTGTCCTATTTTTCATGCTATGAACAGCACAGGTTTTGCTGTAACCTCAGCGGCTGGAGAGGACAAAAATAGGATGTTTAGCAAAGATGGATGGCAGCGCATGCATGAAAGCAGGTCGGCCTACAGGGATGTGGCTTTTATCAAAGGTTTTGTTAGGCTTTTTACAAAGGGCTTCAGGTAGTTTAAATATATGGATCAGTTAAATAAATTCACAGGTTCTATCCCCACTGTGAAACAACCAGGCATTGCTCAAAAGAATATTGATTTTAATTTCGCACAGAACTTTGAATGAAGCTGGAGTTTGTGTCCCACTAGTTTTGAAGGTGGGCGGTACAAATACTATACCCAGGTTCTTGTCATTGCAGTTCGCTGAGGATACAAATACCAGTGGATATTTAAATGCTTATTTGCACCTACAAATATCAGGTGACTAACCGTACTTCTCTTTAGGACTTATAACTTCCAGGAATTTTTCCTCTCCATTCTAATCCCCAGTTATCTCCTATGCTTTTGTCCTGTGCCTTGTCTGACATAGGGTGCTTCATATTTTATGCCTTAGGCTATAAACTCTTGAGATTGTGAATGTGTCCTGCTTTATAAAGTGCTGTGTCCATTTCTGGTTCTACGTACGATGCAGGCAGTGTTAATCAAGGAGGAGTGAGTGAGGATGGAAGGTGAGATGGCAGGCACATGGCAAGACTATCAGTGGTTTAACGGGGAATGTGCATCAGAAACAAAGGAAATGTGTATCATTGATTATTGGCATTGGAGTAACGCTAGGAGCCCCAGTCACAGACCAGGACCCCATTGTGCTAGGTGCGGTACAAACACAGGACAATCTTTTTTTGTACCTTGAGAGAGTAGATTCATGAGGAATTCATTGGTTGAAATCCCCTTTCTCTATGTACCCAGAATCCTTCCCCTCCTAAAACCAGGGACCAAACCTTCCCCGAAAGGCAGATCTCTGCTAAAAACAAATCCTAATGCTCTGAAACCCGACAATCACGTCTGTCTGTGTCATGCAGAATTGCTATTTAAAGATGCAATCTTTTGCACACCAGCCCATCCATGAAATGCCACCAGGCTACTTCATTTCTTTTAAGTAGCTTCCAAGAAGTGCCTGGAAAATTCTTATTAGCAGTGTGACATTAGTCCTAGGGATAGATTTTTACAACTGGTGCTTTGTAAAAGCATTTAGCATGTGGACAATCTTCATTTCTATCTTTGTCCGATGTGCCTGTTCATTTGATTTTTCTCTTCTTCTTTATCATTTCTGTTTAAGGGTTTATGAACTGATCCCTTTATTTTCAGAAGAGAATAGCAAAACCACTCTGATTAGCATGAAATGCGGCTCATGGCTTCCTAAAGAATGTGCTTGTAACTAGTAAACAGTTGTAATTGCTATAAGATGGAAGCAGTAAATTGAATACATTCTCTAATTATTATAAAGAGAGAGACCATTTATGGTCCCAAATCATATTGCAATGCTATAAGGTTCAATTTGCCTTTCAGAGGATGATCTGTGTAAAAGATAGATAAATACATTATAAGCTATGTTTCTAAATCATCCAGTCAAACAAAATCTGTTTCTATACAGTGTCTAGGAAAGCAACATTTATATGTCATGTTTTGCCGTTTGCAAAGAAACGCACGCAATTTTCCAGAGCCAGGCTCTGGTACTTTGAAATAGAGAAATTGCTTCAGTGAGCTGGTGCCAAGGTGTTCACAAGATACTTTATTTAATTGGACAATGAGGAAAATTCTAAACAGTGGATGAAGAACCTGATTCTGATGTGAATTACCTAGACCGGACCTTTGCCAGGATCATATAAAAGGCACAGGAGAAGTAGATGTCTTTGATACTTAACTAATTTAACTTTATTAAAGAATCATAAGACATCTTTAATAAGAATAGTACTTACTGCATAATTCATACAGAGATCATTACTTCAGCTATGCGTCCTGCAGCTAAATCCTGGAAAATATACCTTATTTTCAAACCAATAAACCCCTTATGGAAAATCCTATAGGATTTAATGTAGTGTAATAACCTCTCTGGAGTACCTTTTAACCGACTTAAAGAGTTCTATAGCAGGGAAATGATTCTCTATTACATTTTATAGATTGGTTTTAAAATTCCATACACAAGGGGCCCACAGAAGTTGAACAACTTCTATAGAGTCCCATTGGTTTCATCCCTGTTAAATTCTATAGGGCTGTTTAATAAAGGAGGTCTTAACAAAGCCAAAACTCTGATGACAGTTTGTTGCATGATAGCTGGTGGTTATTTGACGTGACACAGTAGGATGGAAAATATCTCAGCAAGAGAGTATTGCCCCTGAAGTCTGACAGCGTAATTTGGAATCATATTGTGACAACTAGAGAGAGGGGGTTTCCTGGAAGCTTTTACTACTATTCCAATTCGTCACGTGACTAAAATGACCACTCAGGCACAGGGAAGTGAATTTCAGTTCATTTGGGTTGCCCAGCAATAAATCACTGTGTCAGAATCATGCAGGCAGCAGCGTGACCCTCTTTAGCTACTTCACCAAACACCAGGACCTGGAGGAGGGGTATCTTGGGCTTTCCTTGCCCAACAGATCGTGTTTTGACACACTTCAGCCTCAAAAAGGAAGCAACAAGGTGCAAATGGGCTGCTGCTTTCTCATCAGGTCAATGCCAGCACGATTTGTTTTCTGTCTTCCTAAATTCACCTCTAAGACTAGAGAGGCGTTTTTTCCTCCATATTATGTTCTGGTCCAAGTTTTATGAGTGTTTTGGAAAGTTACTTAAGGAGGACGATGATTATCCTTGTGGGATGGCTGTAAATATTTCATTGTGCATGAAGACTGAGCACAGCTTCCCTGAATGTCAGCGGGAGCTGTGCGGGCATTGCCCTTGGGAGCTCTGGAAAACATAGGAGTAAGCACAATGGCTGATGTTCCAGGTGTATACACCAGGATTAACAATCACTACCCCTGTTGTTACACTAACAGGTGTTGTATGGTGTAGCTATGTGGAGCACAGGAACAGAGACTTCAGAGCTGAAACCCACAGCAGCCAGGATTCCCAGGCCTCCTGTGGCAGTTCCCGCTGACGGAACCGTCCCAATCCTGTGCACTACTCTTTCCTTTTGCTGGGTGGATACCGAAGGGATATTTGAGCTCAGAGAGTGGGGAAGGGTGACTGAGGTCTGCAAAGCGTAAACGGATGCTAAGAGTGCATGGACTGGCCGTTCTATCTCTCATGCTGTGCCAGTGTGGAGAATCCCATGGAGGTGGGGCTAGTAAGGAAAGATGATTAGTGAATGGTAAGAAAGCCAGAGAGGGCCACGTGCTTCCCACGCAGGGGCTTGGAAATGTCTTGGGTTTCCGCTTGCAGAACTTCCTTGGAATTGTGGCTTCTCGGTGCAGAGCCAGCCCCACCTACCTCCTGCTGAAGTCTGCATGCGTATCCGGACAGCCTCCCAGACATCTGGATCTGGGCCTTCCTCGGGGATGAAATGTAGGGGAAGCTGGTGCTGATTAGAAATCAATAGGCAAGCACCCTGTAGAAAGAGACAGGTCCCCTCCCTTCCTGTCCCAGCTTGGGAGCCATGAGGCTCAGGACTGGCTGGGGATGGGGGTAGGAGGGATGTGGTGGAGATGCAATGGACTGGTGCATTGCTCCCCTCCACGTGCCATGCGGACTTGAGCTCTTAATGTGACAAGCATATGCTGGATGCTACATCTTAGGCCTGGTGCAATCCATTATTTTAAAATAATGAGAAAATTAATTTAAGAGCTAGTTTTGTAGCTAAACTTTAGACGCCGTTGGAAACTGTCCAAACTTCCATGGTGATAATGCAGTGAATAGAACTGTTCTGAAAGGCATTAAATAGACAGGTTGTCTTACTGTAGCTAAGCCCCTGCAGACAAAGAGTCAGTGAAAACCAATAATTTTCATTATGTGCAATATAATATGGTAAATTCTTTGCAAATAAATGTCCAAGTAGGATTGGGGGAGAAATAGTAAGAAGTGCCATCACGTTGTAATGTTACAGGAACATGATCTTGGCAACAGTTCTTTCATTTTAAACTAAGTCCATATTAAAAAAAAGACTGAGCAGCAGAATATACTGGAGTTAAAAAGAAATATAAGCAGAACCTGTTTCAGTTCTATAAAAGCAATGGATTCAGCATTTGCTAGGAGCAGTGTTCTGAAGAGGAACTCTGAAACTAGCACAGAAATGGAATCCTAATTATCTCCTTCTTCTGAACAATAGCATTGTATCTCCAACTGAACAGAAAAGTACAATAGTGGCATTTTAGCAGAGGCACCATTCGATGAATTTGCAATTACGGGTTTCTTAAAGGTGGTGTTTTTTTTTTGGTCCTGATGCAGCTTTTCTGAGGTTTCGCCTTTAAGTAAGCACATGAGCATTGATTCACCTGTGAGTTTAAAAATAAATGGCTCAAAATGCCAGTAGCCAGAAGTTTTAGAATCAAGAGGCTATTTCTATCCAGAGTAGATAATAATTGATTTAAAGTATCAGAGGGGTAGCCGTGTTAGTCTGGATCTGTAAAAAGTGACAAAGAGCCCATGGCATCTTATAGACGTATGGGAGCATGAGCTTTCGTGGGTGAATACCCATTTGTATTGGAGCATAAGCTTTCGTGGGTGAAGAAGTGGGTATTCATCCACAAAGGCTCATGCTCCAAAACATCTGTTAGTCTGTAAGGGGCCATAGGACTCTTTGTCGTAATTGATTTAAAAATAATAATAAACTATTGGATATTTTTATTTAAATTGATGCTTTTATTTAGATATATTTTTCTTACAAAAGAAACCTGTTTAAAATGTGAAGTTATAACAACCCATATCAAGGCCTAAAGCACTATAATCTATTAAACTAATTTAATAAAGTGCATCCATGAGTCCTCCTCAAATGTTAATGAGTTAAAGGAGTGTCTTTTTTAACTATATACAGAATCAGGAGGAAAACATCTTTAACTTTTGAAGTCAACTCAAGCTTTATACATAGGTCACAATGTTCTGTGCTGCATCAAGTAGCAGTATGATTTTCAGTCTTTACAAAGGAGTAAATGCTGCTATTTACGTTTTTCCAGATGCAAGTGCTTTCAGTTGTTGTGCAGAAGAAAAGTTTTGCCTTAATTACCTGTGGTTTCAGCTTAGCTAACAGGTACAGAGACAATATTCGGACTAGTTCATTCAAAGCTTTCTTCTTTCAATTGATAAATAAAAATCAACTGGGAGAGAGTGGGAGAGCTAAATACAAAAACTTGAAGGCCATGGGACCAAATTTTCAGAGGTATTTAGGTGCCTAAAGATGCAGATTGGTGCCTTGTGATAGCCTCTGTAGTGGAGCATTTAACCTGGCATTATATATTGCAAAGATAATTAGACTATTAGAAACCTTTACTGGAGCGGGGACTCTTAATGACTGCATAATGGTGTAATTAAAAATAACTCAATGGAAGGGTTATTTGCTGCTGGCTTGTTTTTCTGTTTTGTGTTCTAGTAACTAGTCACATATTGGACAGGGTCAATCCAGATAAGGGTGGACTCTCCTGGGTCAGCTATAAAACACACCCATCGAAAATGTAGTCTGAACATCTCTTTCTAACCACGCTGAGCTGAGATTCGGGTTATTTCTTGTTTACACAGTAACTCTGTATGCAGAGGGAGAATGTGCACCAAAGCTTTTAAGTTAAACTCTTCTATTTTAAGCAAAACCCAGTTTGTTCTTGTTGAGCACAAGGTTTCTATTTCCAGGAGAATGCATATTATCTGGTTGCGAGACAGTACTTAGTTGAGACAAGCTAAAGAGTGATAATACATTAAATGCTGCAGCTGTAATTGAATCGCACCAAACATCATCTGGCTTTAAGTTATTTATGAGTTTGAACTTTTTATAAACAAAGACCACTGCTAACAAGCTAGACTTCCTTAAAGCCCTGGATGACAGTAGAGTTTTTTTTTTTACTGAGTTCAGGAGTTTATCATATGTGTTTTGATAATGCAAAAAGCAAGTGTGATAGCGCCACAGATATGGCTGAGGCCGCTCTGCCACTTTCATCTAGCGGAGACCGGGCTAACACGATCCAGTGTTGGAAGTTGCAGCTAGACAAATTCAGACTGGGAATAAGGCATCAATTTTTAAGAGTGAGGGTAATTAACCATTGGAATAATTTACCGAGGGTCGTGGTGGATTCTCCATCACTGACGATTTTTGAGTCAAGACTGGAAGTTCTTCTAAAAGCTCTGCTCTAGGAGTTATTGTGGTGTTTAGATGTTGCTTGTAATTATTAGAACTGGGATCACTGGCTGTTGGGAGTCTGAAAGGACAGGAAACAGGAAGGAGGGGGCAGGAGTTGAGGAGGCAGAGTGAGAGTTACAGAGGGTGCAGCTGCAGCTTGGTAAAGAGGTTTCCACTTTAAAAATAAAGTCCTGTTGAAGTTTGTTGGTACCTTGCCTGGTTGATACAACAGTTATCTTGGGGAAGTTCACTGACCTGTGTTATACAGGAGGTCAGCCTCGGTGATCACAGTGGCCTTGGAATCTGAGAGCTTGTCTACACTGCAAGTTTCTGCGCAGGAAAGCAGCTTTTTGCGCTCAAACTGCAGACGTGCACACACCGCCAAGCCACTTTGTGCGAAGAAACTCATCAGTGCCAGCGCTGCAAAAAACCCACCTTGACGAGAGTCGTGAGGCTATTTGTGCAGGGGCTCCAGTGCTCTATTGCCAGTGTAGACACTTGATTGCTTTCTGCGCTGTAATTGGCCTTCGGAGCTGTCCCATAATGCCTCAAGTGGCTGCTCTGCTCATTGTTTTGAACTTGGCTGCCCTGGAGACATGCGCCCTGCCCTTTCAAAGCACCGTTTCTGACAGCTGTTGGGTGCTGTGCTGATCTGCTCCGGGACACAAAGCAAACCATTAATGTGGAATGCTCGTGCTGTTGAACACAGGCGTGTGTGTGTGTGTGTGTGTGTGTGTGATTGCTGTGCAGATAGCCCAGGGAGGGATACAGGGGTGATGTCAAGGTTTCCCTCTCCCTGCTTCTGAACTAGTTGCTTCCTGCCGCTATCTGAACTTACAAGTCAGCATGCTGACACACCCTCTGTCCCCCAAAACACACCGTCTCTCTCCCACGTCCACACACACACACACACACACAC